>NC_063058.1:20644296-20849296 GCF_018812025.1 Megalobrama amblycephala
AGATAGATAGATAGACTGATTGACAGACAGACACAGTTAGATAGATAGATAGATAGATAGATAGATAGATAGATAGATAGATAGATAGATAGATAGATAGATAGATAGATAGATAGATAGATAGATAGATAAATGGAACAATGGTTGGATGGAAACAATAGATAGATAGACATATAGATAGATAGAACAATGGAACGATCAATAGTCCATTGTCATTCTCGTTTGTATTAAGGTCATGTGTAACAATTGCTTCTGCAAAAGACTAGCTTTCAGCTCCAGAGTCTATCAGAGAAAGCAAACATCTCAAACTCTGTAAATATGACATGGACTGCTCCTTTCAGGGCTTACCTCCAGGTCTGTTGTAATGAGGATGCCGTGGGCTTCAACGGTTTTCTACAGAGAGAATGAATTCATAGTGCACTCCAGGGTTTTGCTGCTGGAATATCATCTATTTTGGGCAACATTAAGGATTGCCGGTTTCAACTGTTTGTGAAGATTTTCCATTTTAACATATTCACATTTATTATATCCTAGAAGAAATGCAAATAACTACATAGATCTAAAAATATTTTCGAGGGAGCTCTGAAAATTGTGTACTTAAGAAATATTATGTCATTTTTTATTGCTTTTTAAACATAACAAAAGATAATACACATATATAGGAAACATCCAACAAAGCAAAAAGAAAAAAAAGGGAAGCAACAGACAAATCATTTCAACAGTCGGATCCATGATTTTTACATATGCTAATACATATGCATTTTATTTACAGTCCAATATATTGGAAGAAAGACATTTCCAGGCATCAATAATAACAGGCTTAGCCTTATTAAGTTGTGTTATTATACATTCACAGTTCACTATTTTGAGGAGGTTATGTACAATCCAGTATCCAATATGTTATTGAACATATGTGGCATAAACCAATTCTGTATTATTGTTTTTTTGCAAATGTAAAACCCGCAAACCATTTTTTTTTGTACCACTTTTTTAGTACAACTTAGGACTGAGTTGTTTTTGCGGCTGACCTTATTGCATATGCATTTGTAGGAGTTTCCCTTTCAGACACAAAATTTATGGGAGGAGAGTATTTAAATGAATCACATAACGCGATTTACTAATGTTTGAGCTAGTCAATTTACTGATATTTGCGCCATTATTTACCGCCCAAAAAAGGATGTCTTAACCCATTTTGCGACATGGCTGCAATTGTTGCTTCTAGGAGGAGACACAGCAGAGTGCGCGTAGTAGAAGGGAGAAAATATTTTCCACTCGTATTAATTTCTTTGGAATGCAAGAGGAAGATATTTTCTGCATATTACACCTGTGTCGACCCGCACCTGATGAGCATCAGTTCTGCTTATTTGCAACCCAACACTAATTTGCACTGCTCTTGGTAGATTGCACTGATCATTATGTAATTGATTTGACTGTGTCTGTGTTCTTTAATTTGTGCGTCAGCAGTAGATCAAGTGCAAAACTTGCCACTCCCATCGGCGCATTTGTGGATCGCATTCTCGCTAATTTGCCCCGATTAGTAAATCTGGCCCATAGTGTATCATTCCAGCGATCAATAAGTCATTCACTCTGCTCACATGCATTCATACAGCTTCATATCAAATCTGAAATTTCACACTCTGACAAGCTTATGTGGATTGTTTGGTACATTTAAATTGAAATGTTACTCACCCAGATAGTTTCTGCTTTTTGTAATTTCAGTCACATCAATCCTTATTGCTTCTTGAGGTCTTCTGAAACAAACAGTAGCTTACCTCATTCAGGAAAACAGATGAATACACCTGTGACAAATCTACATGAGTCAATAAGATCATCACAGCCATGTTTCTGTAAGAGAAATATGGAATAGCACAAACAAATGATATAGATAGATATATAGATAGATAATACAGACAGACAGACAGATAGACAGATAAAAAAAAAAAAAAAATAATTCTACTCCTACTCCTGAAGTTTTTTCCCAGCAACTCAACAAGTATTTTCCACTGTTCATACCACCAGGTCAATTTCCAGGGTGAAAACTGGATTGTTATTGAACACAAAATTGCTCAGCCTTTATTAAGAGGCATCTATTACTGTTGAAACCCCTGTTTGCACCAATACATTCTACCATCCAATTCTCTTTCGCTGGCACTCCTGCCACAATTACATGCTACAATGACTTTAAGGACCCTGAAAGGGCAGCCAAGGCGTTCTCAAGACACCTCTGCATGGTGCTCATTTTGCAAGGTTGTTTCAAAACAAATCATCACCCTGGGCAACTCTGAAGTGAAGGAAAAGCGTGGGTGCAGTTGCAACCTGTAATTGTTCAATAATAATCTTCTAATCCAGAAGGAAAACAGCACAGTGAATGCAGTATATGTGATTTATGATTACACAGTTGCTATGTTGGCTAATTAGATGAATAATATGCTGTCCAATTAAACCATTCATTTTCTTCGGTATAGGCTTCTTTAACGCGCATTGTGAAATGAACACGAACAACCAATCACAAACTGATCTGTACTTTCCTCATTAATTAGAGGAGGAGGACCAGATTTTGGTAACCAGTTATGCTGCCTTATGGGATGCGGTGACCTTACTCTATATTCACAACTGTTCACATCAGACCAAAGTGCTTTCTAGAGTATGAAACAGAGGAGATTAGACAATCAGGGTGAATTTTGGTAACATTAAAGCCATTCAGTGTGAAATAGAGGAGCGTAACGAATTTTGTTAACAACTAATGCTGACTCATCAGATTGAAGACTGCTTTATACAATATATGCAACCGTTCACATCAGACAAAAATGCTTTTTAATTTTGAATTTTGGGAATATTAGAGGAGATTAGACATCACCAGAATGAATTTTGGTAACATTAAAGCCATTCTGTGTGAAATAGAGGAGCGTAACGAATTTTGGTAACGTCTAAAGCGTCATTACCAGATTTGAAAACTCTGCTTTATATCTGCAACTGTTCACATCAGACAAAAATGCTTTTAGAAGTCTGAAACAGAGGAGATTAGACAATCAGGGTGAATTTTGGTAACATTAAAGCCATTCTGTGTGAAATAGAGGAGCGTAACGAATTTTGTTAACAACTAATGCTGACTCATCAGATTGAAGACTGCTTTATACAATATATGCAACCGTTCACATCAGACAAAAATGCTTTTTAATTTTGAATTTTGGGAATATTAGAGGAGATTAGACATCACCAGAATGAATTTTGGTAACATTAAAGCCATTCTGTGTGAAATAGAGGAGCGTAACGAATTTTGGTAACGTCTAAAGCGCCATTACCAGATTTGAAAACTCTGCTTTATATCTGCAACTGTTCACATCAGACAAAAATGCTTTTAGAAGTCTGAAACAGAGGAGATTAGACAATCAGGGTGAATTTTGGTAACATTAAAGCCATTCTGTGTGAAATAGAGGAGCGTAACGAATTTTGGTAACAACTAATGCTGACTCATCAGACTGAAGACTGCTTTATACAATATATGCAACCGTTCACATCAGACAAAAATGCTTTTTAATTTTGAATTTTGGTAATATTAGAGGAGATTAGACATCACCAGAATGAATTTTGCTAACATTAAAGCCATTCTGTGTGAAATAGAGGAGCGTAACGAATTTTGGTAACGTCTAAAGCGCCATTACCAGATTTGAAAACTCTGCTTTATATCTGCAACCGTTCACATCAGACAAAAATGCTTTTTAAAGAATGAAACAGAGGAGATTAGACAATCAGGGTGAATTTTGGTAACATTAAAGCCATTCTGTGTGAAATAGAGGAGGGTAACGAATTTTGGTAACAACTAATGCTGACTCATCAGATTTGGTGACTCTGCTTTATATCTGCAACTGTTCACATCAGACAAAAATGCTTTTTAAAGTCTGAAACAGAGGAGATTAGACAATCAGGGTGAATTTTGGTAACAACTAATGCTGACTCATCAGATTGAATACTGCTTTATACAGTATATGCAACCGTTCACATCAGACAAAAATGCTTTCTTAATTTTGAATTTTGGTAATATTAGAGGACATTAGACATCACCAGAATGAATTTTGGTAACATTAAAGCCATTCAGAGTGAAATAGAGGAGCGTAACGAATTTTGGTAACGTCTAAAGCGCCATTACCAGATTTGAAAACTCTGCTTTATATCTGCAACCGTTCACATCAGACAGAAATGCTTTTTAAAGAATGAAACAGAGGAGATTAGACAATCAGGGTGAATTTTGGTAACATTAAAGCCATTCTGTGTGAAATAGAGGAGTGTAACGAATTTTGGCAACAACTAATGCTGACTCATCAGATTGAAGACTGCTTTATACAATATATGCAACCGTTAACATCAGACAAAAATGCTTTTTAATTTTGAATTTTGGTAATATTAGAGGAGATTAGACATCACCAGAATGAATTTTGCTAACATTAAAGCCATTCAGTGTGAAATAGAGGAGCGTAACGAATTTTGGTAACGTCTAAAGCGCCATTACCAGATTTGAAAACTCTGCTTTATATCTGCAACCGTTCACATCAGACAAAAATGCTTTTAGAAGTCTGAAACAGAGGAGATTAGACAATCAGGGTGAATTTTGGTAACATTAAAGCCATTCAGTGTGAAATAGAGGAGCGTAACGAATTTTGGTAACAACTAATGCTGACTCATCAGATTGAAGACTGCTTTATACAGTATATGCAACCGTTCACATCAGACAAAAATGCTTTTTAATTTTGAATTTTGGTAATATTAGAGGAGATTAGACATCACCAGAATGAATTTTGGTAACATTAAAGCCATTCTGTGTGAAATAGAGGAGCGTAACGAATTTTGGTAACAACTAATGCTGACTCATCAGATTTGGTGACTCTGCTTTATATCTGCAACCGTTCACATCAGACAAAAATGCTTTTTAAAGTCTGAAACAGAGGAGATTAGACATCATCAGAGTGGATTTTGGCAACATTAAAGCCATTCTGTGTGAAATAGATGAGGATAACGAATTTTTGACTCTGCTTTTCGATTAAAACTCTGAAGCATCTGGATGGACTGGATTGTTTTATTAATGCATTTCAAGAAATAATAATCAGCGAGCAAGTAATATCTCTTGGACAGCTTGTCTTAAAAGATGATTTAATTAAATTAACCCGTTTACAGCATGGTTCGCCCGAACAGCACTTCAACAGACGCGCTTACGATAATGTGCACGAGCGCCAGGCACGTTCTCGCCATTTCATGCCTGCCTGCAATCAGAAGAACTCAAGCACTCCGCTGCTTTCAAACAATAAAAAACTCTTTGCTTTTGCAGACAAAGGAGTCAAAGCTCTTGCTAACACAACAAATGCATTTGGGCATTGTTGAGGTGATATCAGCAAGACAAGCTTTGTAGTTTGTATGTGTCTAGCATCATTACCAGCTTGTCAAATATGCTTTCCAAACACAAGCAACATAACAAGAGGCCTTGTGAAGAAGATACGCCTCTGTGGAATATCTCACTGGACAGCTGCCAGCATCATGTGGCTGTTTTAGCCAAGCAAAGGAAATTATCACATCTAAAAATGTGATAACACATATCTCAGAGGTTTTGCAATGAATTCAAAGCTATTTCTGCTGTTATAAAAAAATTAAACCGCTAAAATCCATGATAAAACCATTATAACAACATAAATGAGCAACAAAGCAAGCAATGATTGAAGAGGCAGGAGATTGCTGGAGGTCACCATCCATAAACACCTTCAGGTCAATATGGTCATTAAAATTTCATCAGTCTTATTGTAAAATGCATTAACAAAGATGCATTAATCAAAAGCTAGTAAATAAGCATGACATATTGTCTCGAGCTATCTAGACTAATTTGAGGAGACACATAGTTATGTGCTAAAGATCTTACACATGGCCTCATTTGTGCAGGCGTCATGGTAACTGATGACTCCTGATAATACCAGTTGTGTTGTGTATTGACTGAATGATTTGACCTCTGCCCTTTACAACCGCTGGGCAGAGAGGCCCTAAAGCTACGACTGAATAAATGAGAAATGTGACTTGTTAAAAGGTACAATAGGAGGTCCACTCTTTAGACAAACAGATACAACTATCGCAAAAACAGCACAAAAGGTAGTTTGCAGACTGTGGGTAATAACAGTGGAAATGTTCAAAAGTTTGGGGTCGGTACGATTTTTTAAATGTTTTTGAAAGATGTCTCTTATGTTCATCATTAGCATTATAATACTTTAAAATAACCTTTTTCTATTTTATTATATTTTAAAATGTATTCCTGTGATGGCTTTCAGCATCATTACTCCAGTCTTCAGTGTCACATGATCCTTCAGAAATCATTCTAATATGCTGATTTGCTGCTCAAAAAACATTTCTTATTATTATCAATGTTGAAAACAGTTGTGCTGGTTAATATATTTCGTGGAAACCGTGATGCATTTTCTTCAGGATTCTTTGATGAACAAACAAACAAACAAATAAACAAATAAAAATTTCCAGAAAAAGATAAAATGTTGAGAATAAACTCGTTAAATTACGAGAAAAAACTCGTTAAATTTTGAGAAAAAAGTCGAGATAAAATGTTGAGAATAAACTCGTTAAATTTTGAGAAAAAAGTCGAGATAAAATGTTGAGAATAAACTCGTTAAATTACGAGAAAAAAGTCGTGATAAAATGTTGAGAATAAACTCGTTAAATTTTGAGAAAAAAGTCGAGATAAAATGTTGAGAATAAACTTGTTAAATTACGAGAAAAAAGTTGAGATAAAATGTTGAGAATAAACTCGTTAAATTACGAGAAAAAAGTCGAGATAAAATGTTGAGAATAAACTTGTTAAATTACGAGAAAAAAGTCGAGATAAAATGTTGAGAATAAACTCGTTAAATTACGAGAAAAAAGTCGAGATAAAATGTTGAGAATAAACTCGTTAAATTTTGAGAAAAAAGTCGAGATAAAATGTTGAGAATAAACTCGTTAAATTTTGAGAAAAAAGTCGAGATAAAATGTTGAGAATAAACTCGTTAAATTATGAGAAAAAAGTCGAGATAAAATGTTGAGAATAAACTCGTTAAATTACGAGAAAAAAGTCGAGATAAAATGTTGAGAATAAACTCGTTAAATTTTGAGAAAAAAGTCGAGATAAAATGTTGAGAATAAACTCGTTAAATTTTGAGAAAAAAGTCGAGATAAAATGTTGAGAATAAACTCGTTAAATTTTGAGAAAAAAGTCGAGATAAAATGTTGAGAATAAACTCGTTAAATTTTGAGAAAAAAGTCGTGATAAAATGTTGAGAATAAACTCGTTAAATTACGAGAAAAAAGTCGAGATAAAATGTTGAGAATAAACTCGTTAAATTACGAGAAAAAACTTGTTAAATTTTGAGAAAAGGGAGATAAAATGTTGAGAATAAAGTCATTAAATTATGAGAAAAAAGTCGTTAAATTACGAGAACAAATTCGTTAAATTACGAGAAAAAAGTCGAGATAAAATGTTGAGAATAAACACGTTAAATTACGAGAAAAAACTTGTTAAATTTCCAGAAAAAAGTCTAGATAAAATGTTGAGAATAAACTCGTTAAATTACGAGAAAAAAGTTGTTAAATTACGAGAACAAATTCGTTAAATTTTGAGAAAAAAGTCGTTAAATTTCGAGAAAAAAGTCAAGATAAAATGTTGTGAATAAACTCATTAAATTATGAGAAAAAAGTCGTTAAATTACGAGAACAAATCCGTTAAATTACGAGAAAAAAGTCGAGATAAAATGTTGAGAATAAACACGTTAAATTACGAGAAAAAACTTGTTAAATTTCCAGAAAAAAGTCTAGATAAAATGTTGAGAATAAACTCGTTAAATTACGTGAAAAAAGTTGTTAAATTACGAGAACAAATTCGTTAAATTACGAATTTGTTCTCATAATTTAACAACTTTTTTCTTGTAATTTAATGATTTTATTCTCATAATTTAATGAGTTTATTCTCAACATTTTATCTTGACTTTTTTCTCAAAATTTAACGACATTTTTCTCATAATTTAACGAATTTGTTCTCGTAATTTAACAACTTTTTCCTCGTAATTTAATGAGTTTATTCTCAACATTTTATTTCGAAGTTTTTCTCGAAATTTAACAACTTTTTTTATTATTGCTTGGCTCTAATCCTCTTCCATATAAATGTACTCCACACGGCTCTGGGGAGGAGTTAATAAAGGCCTTCTGAAGCGAAGCAATGCATTTGTGTAAAAAAAAATCCATATTTAACAAGTTATGAAGTAAAAAATAGGAGGGCGTTCATGTGCAATTTTTTCCTTAGGAAACTCGTATTTACGATAATTCCGAGAGCATGTGAAGGCAGCATAAACCACACGGTGGTGGAGAACAGAGTTGTTTTTTTTGTCTTTTTAGAATAAATTCACAACCACTTACTACTTTGGTCTTGAGAAGTTAAAGTCAGCATGAAACAGAAGCTGTGATAGTTTTTTCTTCCCTTTTGTCCAGTATATCGAAGTGAATTTTTTAACAAGAAAAAATGTAGGGCGGGACTTGATTGGATGGTTGTGGTTTGCTATTGGTCGATCTCATTTGAGTGACGGGTTGAGAAGAGATGTCACTACAAGAGGGAGGAGAAATTATTTTGATTACAGATTATGAGGACATGACGTTTAAATAAAATAAGGGCATGTACGGATAAATCATTTATAATAAATACTGCAATATTTCTTTTTTTTTTTTTTACAGTGACTTTGTAACTGCATGCTAAGCTGTCACAGACACTTTTTAGCTTTGGCACTAGAGTTGACAAGATCTATGAGGAAATAAAAAGGTGGATGTACAGCCTGACAACAAAATCAATGAATGACATTTAACATGTTATAGATCTGAGCTGTGTAACCTGATCCAGGAAAGAAACCAGAATAATCTAACTTTCTTTGCAGTTTGTGATAAACAGTAAAGGAACATTTAAAATGAACTGCTGCCCTCTAATGGTAAAACCTTTTGGTTGAGACATCAAAATGTGTGTGCGCAAGAGAGAGAATCCTTTATTTTTAACAGATTATCTTGTGCTGTGCTCGTCCAATCAGACACTGACGCCGCAAAATATGTAAATAAGAATGTTAAGAACTTTTTTTGTGCCAAATATGGAGTATTTATTAAGAAGCAACAATAAAAATTGTATTAAAAATGTAAAAGGAATAGACCACTTTCACACAGGCTGTGTAATTAATAAATTAATATTTAAAATAGTTGTATTATATCCCAAATTAAAAAACAATATTAATTTTCAAGAAACATTCAATAGTCCATCATAAATATTAAAATTTTAAAGCCAGCTTAATTTAAACACTCCAACTCTGTTTGACACAACACATGTAGTTTATGTATTAATTCAGATATTAATGCAGTGTGTGCTTTGAAACTGAGGAAACTGACATAATTAGCTGCAACAATGTGCCTTCATTTTTGAAAAGCACCGTTTGGGCTCTCTGAGGTAGGACTGTTGGTCAAGTTTACAGCTGTCATTGTTTCTCATGGGAGAAACTGCTGTTTGAGCTCAGCCCATTTCTTCTCCAGCCTCTGTTTGATTGGCTCAGGGGCGAAGGTATATCCAATGGCCTGCTGGGAGAGCTTCCACACGGCCTCCTGAGACAAACCAAAGGTGGAGGCAGCCAGCTGGTACTCCTGAGAGAGATCCGTGCAGAACACGCCCTTATCATCCGTCTGACGGGACAGGAGGAGCAACAGGACTTTTGTTATTTTCTAATAGAATTTATAAACACTTTTTAAAAAAAGTTAGTTTGGGGGAAAAAAACTCACGCAGAGAACACATGGGTGTCCACGATTATACCAGTACTGGAAGTGATGCTTGTCATATGAAGGCACTGTTTGACCTTTGACATTAGAGGTCAAACACAGCTCTGCAAAACAAGATAGTTACATTTAAATACGTTTAAAGTTCAAGTGTGTAATTAAATAGTAACATGCTCATATATATATATATATATATATATACACACACACACACATACACATACACAGTGCTCAGTGTAAATGAGTACACCCCCTTTGAAAAGTAACATTTTAAACAATATCGCAATGAACACAAAAACAATTTCCAAAATGTTGACAAGACTAAGTTTAATATAACATCTGTTTAACTTATAACATGAAAGTAAGATTAAAATGTAACTTAGAGAACAAAATGTTCAGTTTTACTCAAATTAGGGTGTACACCCCACTGAAAGTCTCTGGAGCAAAGCTAAATTTTAGACTACAAATGTGTAATTTAACAAGTGAGTCTAATTATTCATTACACAGGTGTCCAGCAGACAGTTGACTATAAAAGGGTGTTAAAACACCTTCCCATTTCATGCTGTCAGCAATGGCACCACATGAAAGAGAAATGTCACAAGACCTGAGAAAGAAAATAATTTCTTTACTTTTTATTTCTGAAGAGACAAGTTGAGCATCACTCTCCATCCAGCATCCAGTCTCTAAAAGAGGTCATTCTTGTTGCAAAATGTTGCCAACTTGTTCATTCCATGCCTAGAAAACTTGGTGCTGTCATTAAAAATCATGGAGGTCATACAAAGTACTAGATGTAGTAGTTTTTGTTGTGGGGTGTACTCATTTTTGCATCACCCTAATTTGAGTAAAACTGAAAAATGTGTAATCTAAGTTATATTATTAACCTTACTTTCATGTTATAAGTTAAACAGATGTTATATTAAATTTAGTCTTATCAACATTTTGGAAATTTCTTTTGTGTTCATTGAGATATTGTTTAAAATGTTACTTTTCAAAGGGGGTGTACTCATTTACGCTGAGCACTGCATACACAGCATGTAATTTTGGAATTATGATGGAAAACTAGTATAAAATTCTTTAAAGTTCAAGTATGTAATTTAGAAATTACAATAAAACACTATTTAAAAAACTTATAATACATTTTTTTTTTAAATATTGTTTAAAAGTTCAGAAATGAAAATAAAATATTAAAATTAGTTAAAAAGAATTCTTTAAAGTTCAAGTATTTAATTCTGGAATTACGATTGAAATCTAGTCAAAAACATAAAATAGTAAAATGAAATAGTAAAATAGCTAAAATATATATATATATATAAAATTCTTTAAAGTTCAAGAATGTAATTTTAGAATTATGATGGAAAACTAATGAAAAAATAGTTAAAACAAAAATAAAGTTAAATAAAAATAAAATAGTAAAATAGCTTTAAAATGATTATTTAGTTAAAATAAAATAGTAAAATAGTAAAAATATATTCTTTAAACTTTCAAGTATGTAGTTTTGGAATTCTATTCAAAAACTTATAATAGTTAATAACCTAAAATAGTAAATAATTTAAAAAAAAATATTGTTTAAAAGTTCAGAAATGAAAATAAAATATTAAAATTAGTTAAAAAGAATTCTTTAAAGTTCAAGTATTTAATTTTGGAATTACGATTGAAATCTAGTCAAAAACATAAAATAGTAAAATTAAATAGTAAAAAAGCTAAAATATATATATATAATTCTTTAAAGTTCAAGAATGTAATTTTAGAATTATGATGGAAAACTAATGAAAAAATAGTTAAAACAAAAATAAAGTTAAATAAAAATAAAATAGTAAAATAGCTTAAAAATAATTATTTAGTTAAAATAAAATATTAAGATAGTAAAAATATATTCTTTAAAATTTCAAGTATGTAGTTTTGGAATTCTATTCAAAAACATAAGATAGTTAATAACATAAAATAGTACATAATTAAAAAAATATTCTTATGATGGAAAACGAGTTAAAAAAGTTAATAAAAATAAAAATAAAGTAAGGTTACACTTCATTTTTGTTACAGTGCAATTATACATTTATGTACTGAGTAATATTAATTAACTACATGTGTTTACTATTGTTTACTATTACTATTTGCATAATTTATAGTCATTACTATAGTAACTACATGTAACATGTGTAACAAGGTCACTGTAAAATAAAGTGTTACCTAAAGTAAAAAAAAAAAGTAAAATATTTTTTAAAAAGAATTCTTTAAAGTTCAAGCATGTAATTTTGGAATTAAGATGGAAAACTCTTACCAATAGGAATATTTTGTTTGCAAACTTTCTCCACAAGACTGTCCGATCCACCGACCTCAGGATGCAGGTAGGTTCCGTGGCCGATTCTATCAGGAGGCAAGTTCAACAGCAGCTCGGACTCGTCTCTCTGAGAAGGAACCTGAAACACACACAAACTCTTGTGTAAACCGCGTAAAAGAATTCATACCAAAACATACTTCCAATAAGGAGATGTTTCCATGTGCTCTGACCTCTGAGAGGTGTAGAGCCAACTTCAGACCGCAGTTCTTGGCTTTCTGAAGTGCAGAGAGCAAGTCTTTTCCATGGCCGACCTGTATGATCAAAGATATTGAGACTGCAGCCAGAAACATGCGGAGTATGATGTTAATTGCAATCTGAACTCACGGTTGGGTCTCCACTGAGGTCAAGTCCAACTACAACTCCATCACTGGAAAGCAGGAAGTCTTCTGCCAGCTTCACTGTCTCCATGGCAACCTCAGGCCCGTGTCTGCGGTCCACAGCCACGAGAAACCTGTGCAAACATACAGTAGGTGACCATAAAAGTGGCAGGTTGTCATCTAGAAAATCGAGAATAGCTAAAAATTACCTGACATCAATGTCAACTTCCTCTTGTTTACACTGCCGGATGGCTTCCAGCACAGTTTCAATGTATCTTTGTTTAGTGAGACCTTTTTGTGACAAAAATAAATGTCAACAAAAAGCAGAAATGAGCTTCTAATAATTGTTTGATATATGAACTGCTTCCAGTACCTGTTTCAGTCACTTCCCGTGGCGTGCTACGAAGCTCCAAGTATTTTACGCCATCTGCTGCGAACTCTTGAATGACTGCTTTGGCAACCTATTTTAATAATAGTAGTTCCCTTTTTAATTTATTCTTAAAGGTACAAAAGGATAAAACATTGAGTAAATGTTGCTTTACCATTAGGATGTCCTCTTCTGAATCAACCAGCTGATGAATCACTTTAAACACTTGAAAACACCTAATGGAGAGATACACCGACTTAATAGCTCACCTGTAATTACCGAGATAACATCAGGACTAGGTCTTCAACAATCATCCCCTGGTTTCATAGACAAGTCTCAAGCCTAGTCCCAGACTAAAATGCATGTTTGAGCTGTTTGAGCATCTTAAAGCAGGTCAGTGTCATTGTTTTGTCTCAAGATGTACACCTTTTCTAAGGTACGTTAATAAAAGCTTCTTAAATGCCCTAATTGAACTAAGGCTTAATCCTGGCTTAATCTAAGCCCTGTCAGCTTGTCTGTGAAACTCTGTTTCGACTTAAGTTACCTGGAACAATTTGTCCCAGGAAAATGTTTCCCCCAGACCTGTTGATGTCTGCGTTTCCATCGCGGTCTAAAGTACCGCGAAGAAGAGTCCGGTACTGTAGGACTACGCGCGACTAGCCTGGTAATACCAGACTCTGCTACTTCACTTTGCTTCGTAGACAGAGTCTGGAATGGCATAATAGAGAAGTGTTTTCTCTCTCGCTAGGGGACGCTTGTCTGAAGTTTAAAATCATTGGTTACCCGTAAGCCAATCAGATACGTTTAGTTATGACATATGTTATCCGCCTGTACAGCCGCATCGAAGCACAGACATCATGCATGGAACTCAAATCTATGATTGAACTTCCACTGTAAACCTGTTGTAAACACATGATGATGTGAGCGAAATACCGGAGTGAACATGGCTGTAAACGACTTTTGCAGATTATGCGAAGTTAATGCATCCCGAAGTTTGCATCCCGTGTCTCGTTTCCCATTTCCGCGGTCGTTTCGGTTTTCGATTTCTCTAACCTACAATGTAAAACTCGGCGCTTAGCATCTACGTCACGGCTCTCAGCCCGCCCTCTGTTCGTTGATTGGCCCGGCTGTTTCCAGACCGGTGGCAAACACAAAGCTCTGACGCTGTATCAGACTGAGTACAGAAGCGAAATGAAATTGAGCGGAAGTAGGAAGTCTGACGTAGTCAGGCTAACGCGCGACTGCAGTTCCCGCTAGATTTCGCCCTCCGCAAAAAAGCTTAATAAAGCCTGAACCTCGTACTACCTCGTGAGCAGGGACTTTCTGAGTGGGACATTTTTTACCTGGAACTTTATTTAAACCCTGGTTCCTGCGGTCAAAACACACCGATTACCACCCCAAAGTCCCTATAGTTCCTGGGGAAAGTTCATGCAGTGGAAAGACTCATAATAAACAAAAAGTCATTTGTCGCCACCTACTGGTTTATCGATGTAACCTTCAGAAGACAAGCTGCCATTTCTTCTCAGGACTCATGGAAATAAATTCATTTATTTTTAGTTTCACAAAATATTAGAAAGATAAAATCAGTTTAATGTGCACTACAAATTTAGTCCACTAGTCTAGTTGTCAAAAAATAATGTCTTAATCCAAATATGTATACCTCCCTACTATATAGTAGGGGAAGAACAGTGAGACAAGGGCCTGGTTTCATAGACAGGGCTTAGATTAAGCCAGGATTAGGCCTTAGGCTTTAAAGGGTTAGTTCACCCAAAAATGAAAATAATGTCATTAATTACTCACCCTCATGTCGTTCCACACCCGTAAGACCTTCGTTCATCTTCAGAACACAAATTAAGATATTGTTGATGAAATCCGATGGCTCAGTGAGGCCAACAATGTTACTGCTAGGGCTGCACGATATATCGCATGAGATTGTCACGTGCATTTCGTCAGTAAAGCCGGTTCCCTGATTACTGCTAAATCGCCATCACCTGCTTTCAAACGGAGCGGCATTTAATAGACAGAGCCGTAGTTCACTGACAAGCTACGCAATATCGCGTTCATTATCGAAGGCGATTCATCTGCGATATGAACGCGATATTGCGTGGCTTGTCAGTGAACTACGGCTCTGTCTATTAAATGCCGCTCCGTTTGAAAGCAGGTGATGGCGATTTAGCAGTAATCAGGGAACCGGCTTTACTGACGAAATGCACGTGACAATCTCATGCGATATATCGTGCAGCCCTAGTTACTGCACCTCTCAAGATCCATAAAGGTACTATAAACATATTTAAATCAGTTCATGTGACTACAGTGGTTCTATCTTAATATTATAAAGCGATAAGAATACTTTCTGTGCGCCAAAAAAACAAAATAATGACTTCTATATGGGCAGATTTCAAAACACTGCTTCGAATCAGTGAAAAAACGTGCCAAAGTCACGTGATTTCAGCAGTTTAGCCGTTTGATAGGAGATCTGAATTACTAATTTGAAACAAAAGATTCATAAAGCTCAGAAGCTTCATGAAGCAGTGTTTTGAAATCGCTCATCACTAGATATTGTTGAAAAGTTGTTTTTTTTTGGCGCACAAAAAGTATTCTTGTCGCTTTATAATATTAGGATAGAACCGCTGAACTCACATGAACTTATTCAAATATGTTTTTAGTACCTTTATGGATCTTGAGAGAGGAAATGTCATTGCTTTGAATGCAGGCCTCACTGAGCCATCGGATTTCATCAACAATATCTTAATTTGTGTTCGGAAGATGAACTTGTGAAGATGAAGATGAAGATGTCTTACAGGTGTGGAACAACATGAGGGTAAGTAATAAATGACATTACTTTCATTTTTGGGTGAACTAACCCTTTAAGTAGCTTTTTAAAAAAAAAACATTTTAGGGGACTTCAGCCTTGTCTGTGAAACTGGGAGAAGGAGTATGTATGGAGTTGGACTCACAGTATTCATAAAACAGTAGCTGAAAATTACCCAGATGAACAACTTCGAATGAACACTTCTCTATCCCATGAGGCCACCAGAAAGGAGTTGTGAATGGCAGATACAACCAGTGTTGCCAAGTCCACGGTTTTCCCGTGGAATTGGGCTACTTTAACACTGTTGCTGTGGGTTGTTTTTCATGTCCGAGGGTTGAAGCGACCCCAAATAACATGATATTTAGCCCCTGGAATGCGAATTTTACCAGTGGAACCCCACCAAAAACGTAGATTTTACCCCCCGGAACGCTACCTTTGAGTAGCAATAGGGCATGTTTTGTTGTGAAAACCTGGCAACCCTGGATACAACTAACACTAGTACTCTAACTTTTAGTAAATGGTCTCTCCTTCTTTGAAAAATGTTTTAATAATAATTTTATAAAGTACCCTTTTTAATGCTGTATATACACACTGTGTGTGGATATCAGTTAACGATATTGAACATTTATTTATTTTATTTATTTTTTAATTGCCCTTTCTCATTTTTGGGTTAACTTTAAAATTGACTTTGGATTGATTCTAAAAAGATTTAAACGTAGAACCTTACAATATTTTACTGAAAACCAAATCACATAATTAATATTTTAATTATTTTATCAACATTTTACATTCACAAGTCAAGAATAACTAAAAAAATAATCAATTATTACCTTTAGTAACACTGATTTTAAGATGTACTTTGAAACTATTTGGAACATGAGAACACAAAATAAGAAACTATACAAATTCATGTGACTGCCTGATGTTAAACATTTGTTTGTTAGCTTTTTATTGCTGATATTTATTCTTTAGCCTATTATTGTTATTGTTTTGTTCCTTATCTCACATTCTCTGAACTTTTAAGTACTGTACTTCTTTTTTTTTTCTGTATTTGACTGTTATTATGAATTAAAAACAAAAAAAAAATTACAATGACAACATGACGGATGTATTAAGTATGGATTAAATTCATAATACACACATTCATACTATATAGAGCATATTTATTTGACGGTCGAGAAGTAGGAGCTTTTTCAAAAGAAGTATATGCTATTTCGGACGCAGTCTCTCTCTCAAATTTTTCTACCAGTGCATGTTGTAATGTAAATGTGAAAACAACAGTTTATTTGAACTGTACTGGTGTTTGATACGGACTCGTCCAGTGTTCGGCGCTGTCCGCGGCGGATGGCGGTCATGCTGTGCTCGATGTTCAGATGCGGCTTGCGCTGTATGAGCGTCTCCATACTCTCAAAACTGACAGATCCATTGAGATGCGCGTGCAGCTCCTGAAAGAAAATAAAAACACTGTATTTGATTTACTATTTTCATTAATGTATATAAAAACATTGGGTTGAGCTCATTAAAAGATAAAAAAAAATCTATTTTTGTGTTTCCTACCACTTTAGGCAGCTGACGATAAAAGAGATCCGCTTCTGTGTCCATCGCTGTTTCCGACAGAATCATGCGTGTTATAAACAGCGATTGAATGACACATGGAGACGGAATGTTTTTCCTGATGCACCAAGTTGCGTTGCAGAAATGAGTCATAGACAACATCGACTTTTGACAGTGGTTCCCATATTGTTTCAAATTAAATTGGCGGCAAAATTATGACACCAGTGTTATTTTAGCATCATTGAGTTTTGAATTCATATTTATTTTTATATTTTCCGTTTTCATTTTGATTTTAGCTAAACTTATTACATTTCAGGTAGTTGCTCATTTACTAAAATAAATATATACAGTACTAAAATAAATAAAACTAAAACTATGTAGGCTAGACATTTTTATTAAAAAAGTAAGAAAAATAGCATATACTACTAAAAACGACAAAATTGTTTTTTAATATTTTATTTCAGTTAACATTTATTTTATTTCAAGTAAAAAACTTTAACTACAATAACCCTGACTGACAATAAATAAATAAATAAAAAATACATTTAAATATGACTTTACAAGTTTATATTTAGATTCTCTTTCACCTAAAAAACAACAATTAATATTTTATCTACACACTTCACATAAATACATCGAAATACTGACTGAGTACATAAAAAGGTGCAAATACATATTTTAATAGTATAATTTAAGCAGTTTCGTATTTTATACTTTTTAGTAATATGTATTCAGCAGACCGGAATACTGTAACATTTTCTGGCTCATTTAAAGTAGATGTAGAATAGTCAATCACATATAAACAAATACAACATATTTTAAGCACTAAATAACAACAAGTAGAAAGATGTTAACTGATAATTATTGCCTTAAGCCACTATTATGACAAAGCATAACGTATACAGTGTGGCACACATTATTTGCAATATCAACAAACACTTCAAATGTATATATGATTGCTTGGCTTTGGGTAGGAGCTTGTATTTTACAAAGAATCTCATTATAGGCATGCTGTTTATGGATCTGATTTATTCCCTATATTCTCCCTGAAGTCATCGGAGCCGAGGAAACATCCGATCCGCAATCAGCAGTCCAGCTCTGCCTGGATTACATAACATCACACTTTTCAGCCGACTGTCTAATGTCTTCAAGGGCGGACTGGGCCTTCTCTTTTATCTGATCAATATCTACGTTCTGAATGTTGGTCAGCTGACCCAGGACAGACTGCTTTTGCTCCTCCTCCTGGTTGTCTTCAGCGATCATCTTGGCCAGTTCTGTGGGCAACTCCACGTCATCTGCCGCAGCCTGAATTTGCGTGTCGTCCAGTTCACTCTGTAAATAAAAAGTACAAGTTAATAATGCAAATAACCTGTATAAATGTCTTTGTTCTGCTGTACACAAAGGAAGATGTTTGTAACCAAGCAGATCTCACCCCCCATTGACTACCATAGTAATTTTTTCCTACTATGGTAGTCAATGGAGGGGCGAGATCTGCTTGGTTGAATGTTTGGAAGAATGTTTGTAACCAAGCAGATCGCGCCCCCCATTGACTACCATAGTATTTTTTTTTTCTACTATGGTAGTCAATGGGGGACGAGATCTGCTTGGTTGAATGTTTGGAAGAATGTTTGTAACCAAGCAGATCTCGCCCCCCCATTGACTACCATAGTAATTTTTTTCCTACTATGGTAATCAATGGGGGGCGAGATCTGTTTGGTTGAATGTTTGGAAGAATGTTTGTTAACCAAGCAGATCGTGCCCCCCATTGACTACCATAGTCATTTTTTTTCTTACTGTGGTAGTCAATTAGGGGCAAGATCTGCTTGGTTGAATGTTTGGAAGAATGTTTGTAACCAAGCAGATCTCGCCCCCCCATTGACTACCATAATAATTTTTTTCCTACTATGGTAGTCAATGGGGGTGAGATCTGCTTGGTTGAATGTTTGGAAGAATGTTTGTAACCAAGCAGATCTCGCCCCCCCATTGACTACCATAGTAATTTTTTTCCTACTATGGTAGTCAATGGGGGGTGAGATCTGCTTGGTTGAATGTTTGGAAGAATGTTTGTAACCAAGCAGATCTCGCCCCCCATTGACTACCATAGTAATTTTTTTTCTTACTATGGTAGTCAATTAGGGGAGAGATCTGCTTGGTTGAATGTTTGGAAGAATGTTTGTAACCAAGCAGATCTCGCCCCCCATTGACTACCATAGTAATTTTTTTTCTTACTGTGGTAGTCAATGGGGGGCAAGATCTGCTTGGTTGAATTTTTGGAAAAATGTTTGTAATCAAGCAGATCTCGCCCTCCCATTGACTACCATAGTAATTTTTTCCTACTATGGTAATCAATGGGGGGCGAGATCTGCTTGGTTGAATGTTTGGAAGAATATTTGTAACTAAGCAGATCTCGCCCCCCATTGACTACCATAGTCATTTTTTTTCTTACTGTGGTAGTCAATTAGGGGCAAGATCTGCTTAGTTGAATGTTTGGAAGAATGTTTGTAACCAAGCAGATCTCGCCCCCCATTGACTACCATAGTAATTTTTTTCCTACTATGGTAATCAATGGGGGGTGAGATCTGCTTGGTTGAATGTTTGGAAGAATATTTGTAACCAAGCAGATCTCGCCCCCCATTTACTACCATAGTAATTTTCTTTCTTACTGTGGTAGTCAATTAGGGGCAAGATCTGCTTGGTTGAATGTTTGGAAGAATGTTTGTAACCAAGCAGATCTCGCCCCCCCCATTGACTACCATAGTAATTTTTTTCCTACTATGGTAGTCAATGGGGGGTGAGATCTGCTTGGTTGAATGTTTGGAAGAATGTTTGTAACCAAGCAGATCTCGCCCCCCCCATTGACTACCATAGTAATTTTTTTCCTACTATGGTAATCAATGGGGGGCGAGATCTGCTTGGTTTAATGTTTGGAAGAATGTTTGTAACCAAGCAGATCGCGCCCCCCATTGACTACCATAGTATTTTTTTTTTTCTACTATGGTAGTCAATGGGGGACGAGATCTGCTTGGTTGAATGTTTGGAAGAATGTTTGTAACCAAGCAGATCTCGCCCCCCCATTGACTACCATAGTAATTTTTTTCCTACTATGGTAATCAATGGGGGGCGAGCTCTGTTTGGTTGAATGTTTGGAAGAATGTTTGTTAACCAAGCAGATCGTGCCCCCCATTGACTACCATAGTCATTTTTTTTCTTACTATGGTAGTCAATGGGGGGCGAGATCTGCTTGGTTGAATGTTTGGAAGAATGTTTGTAACCAAGCAGATCTCGCCCCCCCATTGACTACCATAGTAATTTTTTTCCTACTATGGTAATCAATGGGGGGTGAGATCTGCTTGGTTGAATGTTTGGAAGAATATTTGTAACCAAGCAGATCTTGCCCCCCATTTACTACCATAGTAATTTTCTTTCTTACTGTGGTAGTCAATTAGGGGCAAGATCTGCTTGGTTGAATGTTTGGAAGAATGTTTGTAACCAAGCAGATCTCGCCCCCCCATTGACTACCATAGTAATTTTTTTCCTACTATGGTAGTCAATGGGGGGTGAGATCTGCTTGGTTGAATGTTTGGAAGAATGTTTGTAACCAAGCAGATCTCGCCCCCCATTGACTACCATAGTAATTTTTTTTCTTACTATGGTAGTCAATTAGGGGAGAGATCTGCTTGGTTGAATGTTTGGAAGAATGTTTGTAACCAAGCAGATCTCGCCCCCCATTGACTACCATAGTAATTTTTTTTCTTACTGTGGTAGTCAATGGGGGGCAAGATCTGCTTGGTTGAATTTTTGGAAGAATGTTTGTAATCAAGCAGATCTCGCCCTCCCATTGACTACCATAGTAATTTTTTCTTACTATGGTAATCAATGGGGGGCGAGATCTGCTTGGTTGAATGTTTGGAAGAATATTTGTAACTAAGCAGATCTCGCCCCCCATTGACTACCATAGTCATTTTTTTTCTTACTGTGGTAGTCAATTAGGGGCAAGATCTGCTTAGTTGAATGTTTGGAAGAATGTTTGTAACCAAGCAGATCTCGCCCCCCATTGACTACCATAGTAGGAAAAAAAAAATACTGCGATCTGCGTAGTTACAAACATTCTTCCAAATATCTTCCTTTGTGTTCAGCAGAACAAAGACATTTATACAGGTTTGGAACAATTTGAGGGGGAGTAAATGATGACAAAATTTAAATTTTTGGGTGAAATATCCCTTTAAAGTGATGTTTACTTTTGGAAGACGATATTTTTCCCTGAAGTGGCTTCTGACCGTGGCCCGTTCAGCCTTCTTCTGGGCAAAACTGGCATCTCGCTCAATCCTAGTAGAAAAACAGAAGTTAGATTGACACAAATGTACTTAAACATGAAATGTATAATTAATATCAATATGAAATCATAATATTATCAATATGAAATATTGTTTAGTGTTGAAGTTAACTTTTTTATGTCTAGGACAAAGTAATACGATGCCATTCAAAAATGCACACAATAGAAGAAAAACAGCTGCATATGCATTTCTGCAGAGGAGTCACTGTCCTCAAGGCCAAACCAGAGAAACACGGATCTGGAGAGCAAGGTGACATGCACTATTGATTAAACCACAGAAATACAGGAAGCTGGAGATAAACACTGACCTTCTCTACAGCTCCTTGTATTACATGTGAACAAGTGACTGCAATGCAAATTGTGTATTAAATTCAAACAGGAGGGATAGAGTCCTCATAATTTGATATATAAAAATATAAAATGTTTAAATATAATTATTATTGTGGCATTTAACCGGGTTCTCATTTAACATTTATCTGTGTCAGGATATGGAGCAGCCTCCTTTTTTGGTAAAGTGAATGAATGAATGGTATATTCATATAACGCATTTTCTATGTACAACTGTATATGTGGAATTTGTTGTTGAATAAAAATAAAATAAAATAAAAAATATCTGGAAATTCTACAAATATTAATACAATTATTTATTAAAATATTTATAAAATTATATAAAAACAATGCATTAAATTATTATTTATATAAAAAAAATCGAATTCATTTGCTATTACCAAACGAAATAGAAAATGGAGGGGGAAAATACGAATATATATAATAATAAATATTCAAAAATATCACAGATTTAAAATCATATTCTTTGGTCATGACCACACCGCTAAAGAAATAGTTGTTGATGAATCTTACTTCTCCTCCGCCAACTGTTCTTGATATTGTTCGAACTCTTCGTGTGTCATTCCTTTTGCTGCAGCTTCTGACTTTTCTCCTTCTGGTTTTTCTTCTCCAAGACCCCCGGTAAGATCCTTCAGCTGTCCCCCTATCATGTGTTTAAACATAAAAGCCATTGTTTTTCTGCAGAATACTATATAAAGATATAAATCGCCGGTTTCTTTGGATTATATGCCAGTCGCTTGAGAAAGTCTAGTTGTCTCGTGTGAGGAGAAAACAAAAACGCGACAACGAAAGTAGCCTAGATGTTTTCCTTTCTTCCGCTCAATTCAAGTTTCAGCAACAAATATTCATAACCTGTACAACGCAGAGAAATTCTCTCTCTCTCTCTCTCTCTCTCTCTCTCTCTCTCTCTCTCTCTCTCTCTCTCTCTCTCTCTATGAAGTAGCGCGCGACTTCTGATTCATGACGCTTCTGCTTACGCGACTGAAGGTGAGGTTCAAAAACATTGCAAAAGTCAACAATGGCTGATAAAAAAACAAAAACAAACTTTAGTTCATGATGTTGCAGAGACATATATTCAATGTATTTATTCTTTAATATAATTGTATAACTGCACATGGCCTAGTGCACACTAGCCAGTAATGTTTTGTTTCTAAAATGTGCAGTTTGTTCTGAAATCTTTTTGTAATATGTTGCCAAGATGGAGTTAGTTTGTCATTTACACAGTTTACACAGGGTTCTGTGAGCAGTGAAATGCTGTCATGAGGCTCATTTTCAGAGCACTGACAGTACAGACAGTTGTGCCAACAAACACTGAGTATAAGTAAAATTAAGGTAAAATGTGACATAAGTATATACAGAATGAGAATACTGTGTGTGTGTATATATATATATATATATATATATATATATATATATATATATATAGAATGGAATATTTTCTTTCATATCAATATGGTACAAGATTATTCTACTCAAATCAATGTGATAAACGAGTTAGGTCAAAAGTAATCCAAAAGTAGTCAGATTATATTACCTTAAATATGTAATGTAATGGATTACGTAATTTGTAATCAGTAACCGATTACAATTTGTTAGTAATCTACCCAGCTCTGTATACAGGTGCTGGTCATATAATTAGAATATCATCAAAAAGTTGATTTATTTCACTAATTCCATTCAAAAAGTGAAACTTGTATATTATATTCATTCATTACACACAGACTGATATATTTCAAATGTTTATTTCTTTTCATTTTGATTATTATAACTGACAACTAAGGAAAATCATAAATTCAGTATCTCAGAAAATTAGAATATTGTGAACAGGTTCAATATTGAAGACACCTGGTGCCACACTCTAATCAGCTAATTAACTCAAAACACCTGCAAAGGCCTTTAAATGGTCTCTCAGTCTAGTTCTGTAGGCTACACAATCATGGGGAAGACTGCTGACTTGACAGTTGTCCAAAAGATGACCATTGACACCTTGGACAAGGAGGGCAAGACACAAAAGGTCATTGCAAAAGAGGCTGGCTGTTCACAGAGCTCTGTGTCCAAGCACATTAATAGAGAGGCGAAGGGAAGGAAAAGATGTGGGAGAAAAAAGTGTACAAGCAATAGGGATAACCACACCCTGGAGAGGATTGTGTAACAAAACCCATTCAAAAATGTGGGGGAGATTCACAAAGAGTGGACTGCAGCTGGAGTCAGTGCTTCAAGAACCACTACGCACAGACGTATGCAAGACATGGGTTTCAGGCTGTCGCATTCCTTGTGTCAAGCCACTCTTGAACAACAGACAGCGTCAGAAGCGTCTAAAGACAAAAAGGACTGGACTGCTGTTGAGTGGTCCAAAGTTATGTTCTCTGATGAAAGTAAATTTTGCATTTCCTTTGGAAATCAGGGTCCCAGAGTCTGGAAGAAGAGAGGAGAGGCACACAATCCACGTTGCTTGAGGTCCAGTGTAAAGTTTCCACAGTCAGTGATGGTTTGGGGTGCCATGTCATCTGCTGGTGTTGGTCCACTGTGTTTTCTGAGGTCCAAGGTCAACGCAGCCGTATACCAGGAAGTTTTAGAGCACTTCATGCTTCCTGCTGCTGACTAACTTTATGGAGATGCAGATTTCATTTTCCAACAGGACTTGGCACCTGCACACAGTGCCAAAGCTACCAGTACCTGGTTTAAGGACCATGGTATCCCTGTTCTTAATTGGCTAGCAAACTCGCCTGACCTTAACTCCATAGAAAATCTATGGGGTATTGTGAAGAGGAAGATGCGATATGCCAGACCCAACAATGCAGAAGAGCTGAAGGCCACTATCAGAGCAACCTGGGCTCTCATAACACCTGAGCAGTGCCACAGACTGATCGACTCCATGCCACGCCGCATTGCTGCAGTAATTCAGGCAAAAGGAGCCCCAACTAAGTATCGAGTGCTGTACATGCTCATACTTTTCAGTTGGCCAAGATTTCTAAAAATCCTTTCTTTGTATTGGTCTTAAGTAATATTCTAATTTTCTGAGATACTGAATTTGGGATTTTCCTTAGTTGCCAGTTATAATCATCAAAATTAAAAGAAATAAACATTTGAAATATATCAGTCTGTGTGTAATGAATGAATATAATATACAAGTTTCACTTTTTGAATGGAATTAGTGAAATAAATCAACTTTTTGATGATATTCTAATTATATGACCAGCACCTGTATATTAAATCTTTTGCTATAAGACGTTTCTATATCATATGTATTTTGAGGAATTAAATGCCTTTAATAAATGATGACACTATATCAAAACTGATTACTTACAATCAAATACTTTCGATTTTAACTATTAGGAGACAGGAAATATTTTCATTGGTTTATTTATTTATTTTTTGAGAACTCCATTAATGACGGCCTGTGGGCTTCTAGATGAGTCAGTATGAGTAATGATGAGCTGCGACTGTCACTTCTCTCCTGTGTCAAGTAATCACAGGGCTGCTCAAGTGAAACACCTCGGTCTGTGTCAACTAATTGTACTATACAGCGTTAGGGGCTATATGATTTATGGTTTATACTTTTATGCTAATAAGATTTTGTATAGTCATACAACTGTGGGGAAATGTATAATAAATATTTATTAAATATATACAAATAATAATATATACAAAAATATATTTTCTCTCTTCTCCTCACCTGCCTGCTTTACAATGAATTAAATATGTATTTAATATAAGAGGTTAGAGGTGAATATATGACATTTTAAGTTAATAATAATAATATAAACAACATATTGGTCAAACATATAATGCCTGGCAGATGAATCACCTTCGATAATGAACACGATATTGCGTAGCTTGTCAGTGAACTACGGTTCTGTCTATTAAATGCCGCTCCATTTGAAAGCAGATGATGGCGATTTAGCGGTAATCAGGGAACCGGCTTTACTGACGAAATGCGCGTGACAATCGCATGCGATATATCGCCCAGCCCTACTTAAAACGATAAGCTTTCAGTCACGTGAGCATAACCATGATAGAGACAGTAGTCTAAAATGTCTACCTGTTGACAAATTTCCACTGGTTAATCGCGTCTACCAGTATATCGCCCACCCCTAATACTCATATCATTTTAGGTTCAAATTATATATAGTTTAGATAAAGTTCCTTTAGCATTTTTAAATCATAATTTTTCATTGATATCTACATTTTGAATTGTTTAAATACATTGACAAATCACTTTTCTGAAATGGCATGAATAATACATGTTTAAACATCTTCTTTGGAGGGTATGATGACCTTTCCCGAAGACAGCGGTGAGTCAACGCTTTGTACCATTTGGGGGAATTTTAACAATTACATTTGCTGTGAACATTCATCTTGCTGAATCCAACTGCTTTCAGATGGAAATCTCTGATAATATGAGAGTTTATTCAGAGAAGTCGCACTGAATACATTATCATATATGTTTTAAACATGACCAGCTGCAATCTGATTTGTCCTTATTTGTCCAGTGAAGAACAAGAGACTATATTGAATTGCTTTTAGTATCAATACAAACAGAACAGACACTTTGCCAAACCGTTTACAGCACTTGTTGTCTATGAGGGTCAGTGATTCTTCAGATAAATGCCAGGGCATTGAGAAGGTTTTTCCCTTTCGCCTGAAGCAGTGCCCTTCTCCATTCGTGAATCACTGTACTCAAGTACCCTTCATGAGGCACATTTCTGGCCAAAATGCAAACAGAGGAGGGATGTGTTTTGCATGAGAGAAGACTGTCATGAACGTAAGCATCGTGAGGACTCCACTTCTAGTGTTGATTGGGATGTACACTGGCGTACGAGCTCCCTTAGGCTGGGCGTGGGTGAAGGCCGGATCCGGGCCTGAGCCCAAATGTCATGGGAGAGATGTAAATGGGGGCTGACGAGCACTGCGGAGCGCATCTAAACCTACAGCTGGAGGAACTTTGGTATTTTAGAGAATCAAACTTAGCATGTCACTTAATGTTGCTCTCTTCAGGCAAACACATGAACTCGGAGATAAAGACTGAAGAAACTTAATCACTGCTGCTATTGACTGCTCGTTTGAAGCTATAACATTTCTGTTCCTCCCTCATAACGTGAGATCAGAATCATTTCCTTTAAACCAAACGGTTGAATTAAACTCTTCCTAATGTCCATTGGCAATGTCTTCCACATAGGCCACAAAACAGAGCAAATCATGACACACGCATGGTGACATCCACAGTCAAGCGTTCTGGCGTGAAGCACACAGGACGCCCGAGGGGGAGGCTGAAGTCCCGTCTCCCTGACTTACCTCATATTCTTCCTTGTTAAGCAGGGAAGCTTGCGTGCTTGAAGTTTCATAAGGATCTCACTTTTAAGGGGAACTACTACTACAGGTGGTTTCCTTCCCTTTTCTTTTCAAATAAAAATGAAAATAAAAAAGGAAATCAACATACAGTAAATTAAAATAGTATTCAAATGATGCAAATTAAGCATCATTTTATAGTGCTTATCTGAAGCACAGTCATCTACCTAATGCATTTTATATTTTAAAATTATATATATTATATATACACACATTTGCATGTCACAAAATTTATTAAAAACATATAATACACTGAACAAAATGATAAACAACACTTGTTTTTGCCCCCGTTTTTCATGAGCTGGACTCAAAGATCTAAGACTTTGTACACAAAAGGCCTATTTCTCTCAAATATTGTTCACAAATCTGTCTAAATCTGTGTTAGTGAGCACTTCTCCTTTGCCGAGATAATCCATCCACCGCACAGGTGTGGCATATCAAGATGCTGATTAGACAGCATGATTATTGCACAGGTGTGCCTTAGGTTGGCCACAATAAAAGGCCACTCTAAAATGTACAGTTTTACTGTATTGGGGGGGTCCGGAGACCAGTCAGTATCTGGCGTGACCACTATTTGCCTCATGCAGTGCAGCACATCTCCTTCACATAGAGTTGATCGGGTTGTTGATTGTGGCCTGTGGAATGTTGGTCCACTCCTCTTCAATGGCTGTGGGAAGCTGCTGGATATTGGCAGGAACTGGAACACGCTGTCGTATACGCTGATCCAGAGCATCCCAAACATGCTCAATGGGTGACATGTCCGGTGAGTATGCTGGCCATGCAAGAACTGGAATGTTTTCAGCTTCCAGGGACTGTGTACAGATCCTTGCAACATGGGGCCGTGTGTTATCATGCTGCAACATGAGGTGATGGTCGTGGATGAATGGCACAACAATGGGCCTCAGGATCTCGTCACGGTATCTCTGTGCATTCAAAATGGCATCAATAAAATGCACCCGTGTTCGTTGTCCATAACATACGCCTGTCCATACCATAACCCCACAGCCACCATGGGCCACTCGATCCACAACTTTGACAACAGCGAACCGCTCACCCACACGACGCCATACACGCTGTCTGCCATCTGCCCTGTACAGTGAAAACCAGGATTCATCCGTGAAGAGAACGCCTCTCCAAAGTGCCAGACGCCATTGAATGTGAGCATTTGCCCACTCAAGTCGGTTAAGCCTCGTTTACACTGCACGCGTGTGCGGCGCGTTATGGCTGCGACGCGGCTACCGGAGCTGATACGCGGCCACTCTAGTCAATGCTCGTGTTTACACCAGCCGCGGCGCGGTGCGTTTGAGAAGCGTCCCAGAAGCGGCTCGCCGCGCCGCTTCGCTAAAGATAGGCGCCTCGCCTATTTTTGACGGACGCCGCGTCCAAGACGCGCAGCTCAAATACAAAATAAAGTCAAAATAATCACCCTGAGTAAACTCCCGCTCACATTTCACTTCACTACGATGCCAGAAACTGACGACAAGAGATTCGAAGTTGAAAAACTTGAAATTTCTTTGTTTTTGTTGTCCATAACTGGAATTTTAAGTGTGTTAACTTCATCTGTATGGCTACAGCAAAATAAAGCATGGCATAGCAAAACACAATCAAACCGGACAAAATATAACCATTTAGCCATTAAAAACACGAAAAAATCAATGAAAAAACGTCAGACATGCAAATCTCGTGGTCTCGGGAATCCAGCCGCTTCGCTTCTGAAATGCTTCTGGTGTGAGTTGACACCGCGCAGAGGACGGAACAAAACCATGCCGAAGCCGCAACGCACACGCGTGCAGTGTAAACGAGGGGTAAGCCTCGTTTACACTGCACGCGTCTGCGGTGCGTTACGGCTGCGACGCGGCTACCGGAGCTGATACGCGGCCACTCTAGTCAATGCTCGTGTTTACACCAGCCGCGCCGCGGTGCGTTTGAGAAGCGTCCCAGAAGCGGTTCGCCACGCCGCTTCGCTAAAGATAGGCGCCCCGCCTATTGTTGATGGACGCCGCATCCAAGACGCGCAGCTCAAATACAAAATAAAGTCAAAATAATCACCCTGTGTAAACTCCCGCTCATATTTCACATCACTAGGAGGACAGAAACTGACAAGAGATTCGAAGTTGAAAAACTTGAAATTTCTTTGTTCTTGTTGTCCATAACTGGACTTTTAAGTGTATTAACTTCATCTGCAGGCTACAGCAAAATAAAAGATGGCATAGCAATAAACGCAAATAAACCAGACAAAATATAACCATTTAGCCATTAAAAACACGAAAAAAAACAAGGAAAAAAATGTCAGACAGGCAAATCTCGTGGTCTCGCGAAACCAGCCGCTTTGTTTCTGAAATGCTTCTGGTGTGAGTTGACACCACGCAGAGGATGGAACAAAACCATGACGGAGCCGTAACGCGCCACACACGCGCCGCACACACGTGCAGTGTAAAGGAGGCTTTATTATCTCGGCAAAGGAGAAGTGCTCACTAACACAGATTTAGACAGATTTGTGAACAATATTTGAGAGAAATAGGCCTTTTGTGTACATAGAAAAAGTCTTAGATCTTGGAGTTCAGCTCATGAAAAAACAAAAGTGTTGCGTTTATAATTTTGTTCAGTGTATATAACTATATATATATATATATATATATATATATATATATATATATATATTTTTTTTTTTTTTTTTTTTTTTCATTGCATTTTAATTATATTTCTAACATTTTAATTTATTAATATAATATATATTTATAACATTATTCATGTACGTGTATGTGTATATATATATATATATATATATATATATATATATATATATATATATATATATATTTCAAATGTTGCATTTATATTAAATTATAATTAAATTATATTTTAACAAAAGACTAATTTTTAAGAAAACATTACAAATATGCATTTGTAAATGATCATGTTTTTACATTTTTTCTTCTGAATCTCTACTAATTATAAATAAATTAGATACATTAGCAATTAAATTAGCATTTAATGTGTAAATAAAATATGAAATTTAGGAAATGACTGCCTGTTACATTACCATTACTTAGAATTTTTAAAGGTGATTAAAAAAAATATGTATATAATAAAAATCAAATAAATTCTGATGGCTATTATTTTGGAAAATCCAACCAATCAGCATGAGACAAGGCATATATATATATATATATATATATATATATATATATATATATATATATATATATATATATATATATATATATATATATATATATATATATATATATATATACACACATATATACACAGCTATGGAAAAAATTAAGAGACCACTCCAAGTTCAGAAATCAATGTTAAGTGGTCTCTTAATTTTTCCATAGCTGTATATGTGTGTGTATATATATATATATATATATATATATATATATATATATATATATATATATATATATATATATATATATGTACACACACACACACACACAATATATATATATATATATATATATATATATATATATATATATATATATATATATATATATATATATATATATATATATATATATACACACATATATACACAGCTATGGAAAAAATTAAGAGACCACTCCAAGTTCAGAAATCAATGTTAAGTGGTCTCTTAATTTTTTCCATAGCTGTATATGTGTGTGTATATATATATATATATATATATATATATATATATATATATATATATATATATATATATATATATATATATATATATATATATATATATATATATATATATATATATATAACACACACACACGTAGCCAGCTTTCAGTTTTCCAGCATTGAATTCAAATAATTGTCTATAAAAGACAGATATGCAAACATTTTACTGTGTTGGTGTGTTTTCGTTCAGGTGATTGTGTTGTAGAGCAGAGGTGGATTCACCTTCACTGTACCACAAATACAAGCATTTCAGTGGTTCAGGTTTCATTCTAGCTGCACGCTCATGAATCTTCCTCGTCTTGATATCATATTGCTGACGAGAAACATGCACTGAGCAGAAAAACAGCATCCTATAGATAGACCAGAGAACAATCCTATCACATTCTGGTGGAGGTGAATGCGATTTTTAAGACATTACAAATGTCAAGCGCATCTGCAGTGCATTGGTATTATTATTACCGTTTCACAAACGTGTGTCAAAACATTATGGTGAAAATCTGTCGTGTGTCACGACTGTTTGGGTCACTGCTAAACGGGCAGCAACTTGTGTATGTGTATATATATATATATGATGCGTTTCCTCTCTTGGTGCATTTCTTTGACTGTTTGGTCACATTTAAGAGCACATAAACACACATTCAAATCTGTTTGGCAGCCTTTTATTTTTTTTGTCATTTATCTTTTGTTTTTATCAAACTGTTCAGGTGGAATGATTTTAACTGAAATATGGCAGCAAAAAAAAAAAAAAAAAAAAAAAAAAGCACTGCAAAATCAAGTCCTTTGCAAAAATCAGCATATAATATATAACAAATATTTCACAAATCTGTATTTGTGTGTTTTTTTTTTTTATTTTTTATAATTTCTCCGTCTTATCTTTTTATATATATATTTTATTTTGAATTAAAGGGATAGTTCAGCCAAAAATGAAAATTCTGTCATTTACTCACCCTTAAAGTGTTATAAACCTGTAGGAGTTTCTTTCTTCTCTTGAACACAAAAGATGATATTTTTAAGCATATTGGTAACCAGACAGTTTCTGATCCACACTGACTTCCATAGGGTGGAAAAAAAAATAAAAAATACTATGGAAGTCAATGGGGACCGAAACATTCTTCAAAATATCTTCTTTTGAACTCATACAGGTTTAGAACAACTTGAGGGTGAGTAAATGATGACAGCATTTTCATTTTTGGGTGAACTATCCCTTTAAAGCATTTCAGCTTCCACCCAAGCCACATATCTTTTAAAAGGCCTACAATGTTTATATTCATCCTTTCTGGTTGAGGCTCAGACTGACACATGTTTGGAAAGATGAGAAAGACAACAGGAAATCAAAGCACTTGTACACACCATATTTAAAAAAATAAAATAAAAAACAAGCTCTGGGGCGAGACAGGCTTCTGGCGTGAAGGCACTGTGAAATGGAAGAAAGGTTCTCTCGTGTATTTCATTGGCTACTGGAACTGAAAACAGTTTGGGATGAACATACGGTTTCCCTAAGTGCCAATTATTGTTATTGGGTATAAGATTTTGCAGAAAACCAACCTTATGGGTGCCGAATGTCATTTCGCATGATATTTTTGTTGTTGTTGTTGTTGTTGTTGCTGTTTTAATGGGCAGATTTAGTAGTAAAGTGATTTTTCTTTCTTTTTTCGGGGCTATGTGATAATCAAAAGTCCATAATGAGGGGGCGTATGAAGACATATCAGAGGAGGCTGAAGATCTTGTGAATCAAAAAGAGGTGAGTTGGTGTAGAGAAGGCCAGCCTCCCCAAAATGAAGAAAATCAAGCCATGAAAACAATGCAAAGAAAAAAACAAGGATGCGCTCGCAAAAGAAATTTGCTGAAGTTTTTCAAGTCCACGGCTTTAAAGTAGATTTTGGTCAGATTGTATGAGAATGGTCCCATGGAGGTCTTCCTCTTGTGTTTTTCCTTTAGTTTTTTGTCTTTTATCGGTACAGCTCATTGGTTATGATATCTTGAAGTTTCTCTCTCAGTTCTCTGAAGCTGGGCCGCACCACAGCGTCCAGAGTCCAGCACTGCTTCATGATGTCATACACCACTGCCGGGCAGCCGTCGGGGGCGTCCATCTTATAACCCTTCTCTACACGCGGGACAACTTCCTTCAGAGGCTGTAAGAAGACAGGACGAAGGACACCGTGACTTAGGAAGAATGTGCTTAAGTAGACAACAGTGTCCTCTACTGGGAGAATGTGTCTTGATAACATCATAAGAATCAGAAATAATGTGGTATGTGCAGAAATCTTGCAACACAAAGTTTATTTTATATATTTAAAATATTAAATGAATATATAAATAGCATTACAAAATTATGATGTCATTAATAATTTCTAAAATATAAAAAATATTTACATTTAGATTAAAAATGTATTATAACCACATTTATTTTTTAGATTATTTTAATTGAAATAAATGATTAATAGTAAACTAATAATAATTATAATAAACATCAAATAAATTAAGCAACATAAAAATGATCACACCTAGATTTTTATTGGTCATGTTTCTGTTCTTTATATATTGATATACTAATAGTATTCTTATTATAATAACAGTATCTAAAAAAACTACAAATGTATTTTTTAATCTGTCATGTTTCAGCTTTTAAGTAATTCGAAGTGACTTGCATATTAATTATATCTTATTTAAGTTTTAATTTTTTTATGTTATATAAAAATGATCACAAATGTACTTTTTATTGGTCATGTTTCTGCTTTGAAGTTGTCAATTATGTATTGATATTTATATCCCATTTAAGTACTTATTTTAAATTAGATAATTATTATTACTATTACTATTACTATTTTTATTATTATTATTATACTAATAGTATTATAATTATCTTATTAAAAAAAACAATTGTATTTTTGTTGGTCATGTTTCTGCTTTGAAGTGACATATCTTTTTTTAGTTAATTTCATTTAAATTAGATTATTAATAAATCATAATAAATTAATACAATATAAAAAAAATAACAAATATACTTTTTTATTAGTCATGTTTCTGCTTAGAAGTGAATTATAATTAAGATTAAAAATGTATTGATTATGATATCCTATTTAATTTAATAGTATTAATGTAAATTAGATCAATAATAATAATAATAATAATAATAATAATAATAATAATAATTTTAGTTATTTATATTAAAAAAAACTAAAATTGTATTTTTTTTATTGGTCATGTTTCTACGGAAGAGGATTAGGGCCAAGCAATAATAAAAAAATAAAACCATCTCGAGATTAAAGTTGTTAAATTTTGAGAAAAAACTCGTTAAATTTTGAGAAAAAAGTCGAGATAAAATGTTGAGAATAAACTCATATGAGTTTTTTCTCGTAATTTAATGACTTTATTCTCAACATTTTATCTCGACTTTTTTCTCGAAATTTAACGAGTTTCTCGTAATTTAACGACTGTTTTCTCGTAATTTAATGACTTTATTCTCAACATTTTATCTCGACTTTTTTCTCGAAATTTAACGAGTTTCTCGTAATTTAACGACTGTTTTCTCGTAATTTAATGACTTTATTCTCAACATTTTATCTCGACTTTTCTCGAAATTTAACGAGTTTTTTCTCGTAATTTAACGAGTTTTTTCTCGTAATTTAACGAGTTTTTTCTCGTAATTTAATGACTTTATTCAACATTTTATCTCGACTTTTCTCGAAATTTAACGAGTTTTTTCTCGTAATTTAACGAGTTTTTTCTCGTAATTTAACGAGTTTTTTCTCGTAATTTAATGACTTTATTCAACATTTTATCTCGACTTTTCTCGAAATTTAACGAGTTTTTTCTCGTAATTTAATGAGTTTATTCTCGTAATTTAATGAGTTTATTCTCGTAATTTAATGAGTTTATTCTCGTAATTTAACAAGTTTTTTCTCGTAATTTAATGACTTTATTCAACATTTTATCTCGACTTTTTTCCTCGAAATTTAACAAGTTTTTTCTCGTAATTTAACGAGTTTTTTCTCGTAATTTAATGACTTTATTCTCAACATTTTATCTCGACTTTTTTCTCGTAATTTAACGAGTTTTTCTCATAATTTAACGAGTTTTTTCTCGTAATTTAACAACTTTTTTCTCGTAATTTAATGACTTTATTCTCAACATTTTATCTCGACTTTTTTCTCGAAATTGAACGAGTTTTTTCTCAAGATGTTTTTTTTTTATTTTTTATTGCTTGGCCCTAATCCTCTTCCATAGGTTTCTGCTTTCATAATCAATACATTTTTAATCTTAATGTAAATTAGATCAATATTTTATATTTTTGTTGTTGTTGTCGTCATGTTTCTGGTTTGAAGTGACTTACAATTCTTGGATATGGTACCCGACCAAAGGAATAGATCTCCCACAGTAAGATGCCATAGCTCCATACATCTGACTTAGTGGAAAACTTCTGTTTCAGACAGAAAGGTAGAAAACAAAAAGATAAGAGGATGTTTTTGCATGTCTCCATTTAAACATATTAAAACAAAAGCAGACAACGCACCTTCTCTCGTAAGGCCTCGGGTGAAGTCCACTTAACCGGGAGTTTGGCTGTATCTTGAGTAGATGACGCTTCCTTGGTGAGGCCAAAGTCGCTGACTTTTGCTATGTTGTCTTCTGACACTAGAACATTACGAGCCGCCAGATCCCTGTGCACAAAGTTATTGGCCTCGAGATATTCCATCGCCTTGCAGACATCCCTAAAAAATTAATCAACAAGAAAAATAAAAGAAAACATTTTGAAAAATGTAAAAACTGAAGATATCCCTTTATATAATTCATTAACATTAGAATTAATTATGAGACAAAGTTAGATGAGTGCCAAAAAGAAAAGAAACTTACATCGAGAAATTGATCAAACGATCTCCACCAATAACAGTACGTCCTCTGGAGCGCAGATAGTCCACTAGACTACCCTGTAGAAAGAAATTAAGACATCTAAATAATGCTTTAAGAACGTCCAATCTCAAAATATACTTTTATATGCCTAAACAAGATTGAATGCATAAGTCTAGTCATAGAGTCACTGACCTTGGCCATGTACTCAGTGACAATGAAGAGGCTGCCCTTCTCTTCCACAATCACCCCCAGTAGCTGTACCAAGTTATTATGCCGTAATTGCCTGTAACAGTCAATATGCATATTGATGTTTAAATATATCTAAATACACAAAGCCTTATGTTATATTCTCCAGAACATTTGATTCTGATTGGTGACGTACGTCATGACTGAAGCCTCTGCGACGAAGGCCTGCGCTGTTGCGTCATTTTTGATACACTTCACTGCTACTTTCTTGCCTCTGTAGTCTCCAACCATCACATCTAAAAATCAAAAAGAGCATTTTTTAAGGCTGACTACCTGTGTAGTTTATGCTACTGTTAATATATTTGTGTTCATTTTTTATAAGCAGCGTTGAGGGGTAACGCATTACAAGTAACTTGAGTTACATAATCAGATTACTTTTTTTAAAGTAACTTAAATTTACAACAAAATTTGAGTTACTTTTTCAGATAAGTAACTTAAGTTACTTTGTTTTCCCATTTATTGACTGACAGCTCTCCTGTCCTCATTTTGAAAGAAATCGTGAGTAAGTGCAGAGGCGTTGTGTGCGCTGTGTGAACAAAATGGTTATTGTAGTTCTAGACGAAACGTGACAGGGAATTACTCGTCACACTTGAGCAAAAGAAGATTTTAGTATTTCTCAAAATGAATAAAAACAGTGAAATGCAAACTCAGAATATTATACAAACCTGCGATAAATATGTTAAAGGAACACTCCACTTTTTTTTTTTTTTTTTTTTAAAATAGGCTCATTTTCCAACTCCCCTAGAGTTAAACAGTTGAGTTTTACCATTTTTGAATCCATTCAGCTGATCTCCAGGTCTGGCGGTACCACTTTTAGCATAGCTTAGCATAGTTCATTGAATCTGATTAGACCGTTAGCATCTCGCTCAAAAATGAGCAAAGAGTTTCAATATTTTTCCTATTTAAAACTTGACTCTTCTGTAGTTACATTGTGTACTAAGACCGACAGAAAATGAAAAGTTGCGATTTTCTAGGCTGATATGGCTAGGAACTATACTCTCATTCCGGCGTAATAATCAAGGAACTTTGCTGCCGTACCATGAGTGCAGCAGGTGCAATGATATTACGCAGCGCCTGTGACCACCTGCTTGCACAGGGAGCGTACCTTGCAACCCTGGAGATCGGCTGAATGGATTCGAAAACGGTAAAACTCAACTGTTTAACTCTAGGGGAGTTGGAAAATGAGCCTATTTTCAAAAAAAAAAAGTAGAGTGTTCCTTTAAATATGCAATGTAATCTCACTTTATTTACCAAAATTGATAGCTGAACCAAATTAATTTAGATCCACTGATCTAGATGTGCTTATAATCACAAAAAAAGCATCCCATTAGCACATCTGTACCTCCAAACTCTCCCTTTCCAATAGTCTGGTTAAGCTTCAGTTCTTTTCTATTCAGCGCCCAGCCACCTGCGGGGAAGGAAGATTTATGAACTTATTAAAAAACACACTTTGAAGCCATGCAGCAATTTAAACCTGTATAAATGAAGAAAATGCCTGCGTGAATACAGTCAAGAAGGCTCTTACTTCTAGAGAACTCATCCTGGGCCGCCACAGTCCCCTCCATGAGTTTAGGTTTGATAAGTCTGGTACAGAGTCCATCTGCGTCTTTAGTGTAGTGCTGTTAACACACACACACACACACACACACACACACACACACACACACACACACAAAGCTCATTTACAAAAAAAAGTACCATAGCAGTATAATATAATATTCATATTAGCTGATAATACCTAATACTATGCTACATTAAATCCAAACAAATGAACACTTCACTGAATTATGCAGAACAATATGCAAATAAATGCACAGTATATACAACTAAAAAAGTAAAATGAGCCTCGAATGTGCCGTTTAAATGTACGTTTTATAAATATTTTGTGCTTTCTTCCAATAAGCACATGCAACGCAGTAAACTTGGGTCGCCAGCAGAGTGCGCTGTTGTATATGTGTGCTCTATAGTGTTTCCTCTCCTCAGAGGGACAAGTCCACACAGGCGACAACATTCTTATCATTTCAGTGTTGAAATACGTGTTTGTGATTCCATATGTCTGGACGCTATAATCGTGTGGCCAGACGACGAGATAATATTGTTACATGAATAAAACGGCATCGATTGAGCTGTTGAAATGATCTGGAACCTGCGCTCGTTTCCTCTTTGTCACTTCCTCGTTATCAACTGTTCCAGGAACTGGAGCGTGCGTGCGTGCGTGCGCGCGCCGTTCTCATACACGCGCTCAAAATAACAACACATTTGCATGACTAGACTGTTAACAAAACAGTTCAGCAATTCTTGGATATATATATAAACATAACTATTTACCGTTTTAATTAAGTGTTGAAAACAGTTGCTTAATATTTTTGAGAAAACTGGATACAGTATTTTTTTTTTTTTTTTTTTTTTTCAGGAACTGCATTTATGTGAAATGGATATCTTTTTCAACATTATAAATGTTTTACTGTCACTTTTAAACAATTTAATCTGAATAAAAGTATTAATTTCATAAAAGTTAACTTGTCATAATGAACCATTACAGACAGGCCAAAGCTGTAATGTGAACCCAAATGAGCGAAAACAAACACTAATGGATAAACAACAGCAGACAGTATCAGTTTGTGGCTTTTCTATATCTCCACTGGTTTTCCGAGGAATGTTATTAAGTGGATTGTGGGAAGAATATCGTCTGTGGTAGTCTAATCACTATGGACATAAAGCCTTATTGTAGACTGTTTAAGACTCGTCCACTTCATTGGAAAGAGCACAACTGTTCAGCTGAGGCTATAAGGGTGGGATAAAGAGAGAGTGACTGTAGCCAAAATTACACTAAAGAATGTGTGGAATTCCGTAATAGAAAGGGTGAGGAAAGACTTGAGGAACCCATAGTGCCGCTGACCACTAAAGCCACCCAGACCCCAATCTAGAATAACCAGAGCAGAACCATTATCAACACTTAACCGAGAACGGATGACTGGCTAATCACACAGACCGACCCTAATAAAGCCAATGACCAGTGGAATAAAAAAAAGATATGTAAAATTATACAAATTACAGTCATTTACATCTCACATCTATGTAAATCAGCCCTTTTTAAGGCTTTCTTTTCATTAGCAGTGCTTGCTAAGGCTTTGAATGTTACCGCAAATGATGAAGCTTGTTTGAGAAGAGGTGTGCAATTGCTTTTTAAAGCAAATGGATGATGGGAACAAAATTCTCACTTTTTTTCTTTTGACTAGTGCAAGTAAGAACCACCTCAAACATACTATGAGATGCACAGAAACACTAAAACCACTCAGAACATCTTAGCAATCACACAGCAACACTCTGGCAACCACCAATAACAAGCTTGTACTTGTAAAAAGCTGGCATCCAAATATGATGATGCCCATGTTAGGGTCCCCTTCCTAAAATATAAAGGTAGCTTGAATATTCTCATGTATAAAAATCCAGTGATACTGTGAAGACAGCAAAATAAATAAAAACAATTATACAATTGGCTTTTATATTGTGCACTAAAGCAACTTGCTAAAATATTTTTAAATATCTTTTTATATGGAATGGATAATATATGGTATGGTATATAATAGAATAAAATAATTAAGACTGTTTAACAATTAATCGCATCCAGAATAAAAGTTTGTCTATACATGTCTATACTTAAGAAAAATATAAAATATAAATATATATATATATATATATATATATATATATATATATATATATATATATATATATATATATATATATATATATATAATTATATATATATGTAAACAGTTTTATTTCGGATGCGATTAATCATTGAACAGCCCTAAAAATAATAAAAACACAAGTTGGCGTGACATACATCAAGAATAACCTTCTTTCCATTAAAACACTCATTTCACAGCTTTTGTTTAGAGGTGTCACTTCCTCCAACACAGCCTGGACTGAACCTTTGACCTCAAAGCACAAGGTGTGCGTGTACAAAATTATTTCCTGGAGTCTATCGTAAATGCTTGCTTCATCTCTGTGGCCAGTGCGTCTGATGTGGATTGACTTCCTGTTAGGGCTATTTTTGGCTTTGTGTATGGCGATCAATTTGAAAATGTTGACAGAGGCGGTGAGAGGACGCACAGGAAGAAGCTTGATGGTTTCACAACCCGCTGGGCTAACTCTGGAATGTGTCTGTTCTGAATTATATATATTATATATATATATATTATATATGTCCATCTGACATGTTTTTTTTTTAAATGAGCATTTTTAATCAGGCTCCTATGTTTAGGTTCAGTAATTTCAGTTTAATGGAAATTAAAAGGTTGTTAGTTATTGAAATACTTTAATTTCAAAAATGTCATTAGTCAATTCAACAAATTTGTCCATGTGTGCTTTTTTCGCAAAAACCTCTAAGTCCACCTCTTTGGACAAGAAGACATAGTAAAACATCAGTTTCTGTCAGTTATACAGCAGCAAAAGGAACGCTGTTGTGTTTACTTGCAAAATCCTGTCATTGCCACTGTAAAGTTGGACAAAACATGATAAAAACTTGCAGCTCAGCAATTGAAAGCCAGCTCATACGCGCACCATCATTCATCTTGAAATCATATGATTTGATTTGCATCTTCTGATTGGTTCTTCTGTGGAGTTTGAGGCTTTGCTGACAAAAGGAAGTGACGTTTAGTGGTTTCTGCCGATATTTCTGAATGGGCTGATGCTGGAATTTAGCGCATTTGAAGGGAAAGTATTTGATGAACGTATACTATTCGCTCAATATCATTTCTCAACTCAATTTTGTTTTCTAAATGCACAAATCATGATGCAAAACAGCATTTTTCAGGCTGGTCTAGCCAATGCGCATGTGCAGTCCTAAGCGCATGGAATTGGCCATTGATTCTTTTATTTAGAAGACTTATTCCACCATGTTGCCCTTTGCACTTTCTCCCATTCATAGTAATATGAGTGCACTGGGTTTGTATATCTAAACTCTTTTTAGGCTAATCTAAAGCTTTAACAAGCCATAACCCAAACCATAAGCCAGTAACTCTCACCTCCATGAGCTGCATGAGGTTTTCAAAGTACTCCTCCTCATCGATGGACAGTTTGCCGTTGTGGTAGATGATGCGGTAATGCTCCACCTTGCCATCGCAACTGACACACAGGGTGTAGTCGCCGGGGTAGTTAGTGCTCTCGCGCACCAGGAAGAGGCCCGTCTCAGGGGGGTAGAGCAGCCTCTCAGCCTGCTCGCGTGTGATCTTTCCATGGAACCATCTGAGTGACCACAGATAAAAGGACATGTGTTTGTTATGTGCATCATTTTAGAAGTGACAATAATGTTAATTTTGTGTTGTCTGACACAGAGGAATTGTTTTTCTTTTCAGTCAGTTTATGAAGTTTATAAAGTCTAAGCACTAAAAGTATACACAATTGCATATTTGCAAATTAATGAGTCTTTTGAGTCGGTTCTTTTACTGGATCATTCAGAAAGATCCATGAAACCACAAGTTAATGTTTAGAATCAGTCTTGCGCTTTGAATCTGGAACAGATAATCTGTTTGAAAAACATATTTAAAAAAGAGCTTTGTTGTATTAAAGGTGCCGTAGAACGTCTTTTTAAGTCTAAGGTGTCCCCTGAATGTGTCTGTGAAGTTTCAGCTCAAAATACCCCATAGATTTTTTTTAATAAATTTTTTTAACTGCCTATTTTGGGGCATCATTAAATATGAGCCGATTTAGGCTGCGGCCCCTTTAAATGCTCACGCTCCCCGCCCACGGAGCTCGCGCTTGCCTTAAACAGTGCAAAAACAAAGTTCACACAGCTAATATAACCCTCAAAATGGATCTTTACAAAGTGTTCGTCATGCAGTGTCTCTAATCGCGTAAGTATAGTATTTATTTCAATGTTTACATTTGATTCTGAATGAGTTTGAGGCTGTGCTCCGTGGCTAAAGCTAACATTACACACTGTTGGAGAGATTTATAAAGAATGAAGATGTGTTTATGAATTATACAGACTGCAAGTGTTTAAAAATGAAAATAGCGACGGCTCTTGTCTCCGTGAATACAGTAAGAAACGATGGTAACTTTAACCACATTCAACAGTACATTAGCAACATGCTAACGAAACATTTAGAAAGACAATTTACAAATATCAATAAAAATATCATGTTATCATGGATCATGTCAGTTATTATTGCTCCATCTGCCATTTTTCACTGTTGTTCTTGCTTGCTTACCTAGTCTGATAAATCAGCTGTGCACATCCAGACGTCCTGCCCTTGTCTAATGCTTGAACATGAACTGGCATATGCAAATATTGGGGGCGTACATATTAATGATCCCAACTGTTACGTAACAGTCGGTGTTATATTGAGATTCGCCTGTTCTTCGGAGGTCTTTTAAACAAATGAGATTTATATAAGGAGGAGGAAACAATGGAGTTTGAGACTCACTGTATGTCATTTCCATGTACTGAACTCTTGTTATTCAACTATGCCAAGATAAATTCAATTTTTAATTCTAGGGCACCTTTAAATAGTATTTTACTGTTAAAAAAAAAAGAAAAAAAAAAAGGGTATTTTGTTTAATATAAATTATGTTTGACTTTAGTTGTGAACATGCAGTATGAATTGATTAATACGAGATAAAAAAACAAATATACAATGAGATTATTGCATTCTGATTCACAAATAAATGACTCTTGTGAAGCAGTTCTTTTAATTAACTGGTCAAAAAGATTCATGAACCCACAAGTTACTGTTTTGTAAAGCTTTGAAATTATTCAAATCAGTTCAATATTGAGGGAAAAAAATATTCAAAACAAGGTTTGTTCAAAGAAATTATATTTTATGTAGAAAAACCCAGTATTGTTTTGTTTAAAATAAATTTTATTTTATTTCGGTTATTAGTTTGAAGAGAGTATGTGTACTGTGAAATGATAAATATATTATTTGAAATTATGACCAATTGTTTGTGATGTACCTCATTTGAAAGCCGCTTTAAATAAAAGTGTATGCTAAATTAATGTAGTCCAATTCACAAAAGGATGACTCTTATGAGATGATTCTTTTAATGAATCAGTCAAACATAACTCAAGAACTTGTGAGTTAAAGGGTTAGTTCACCCAAAAATGAAAATTTTGTCATTTATTACTCGCCCTCATGTTGTTACACACCCATAAGACCTTCGTTCATCTTCGGAACACAAATTAAGATATTTTTGTTGAAATCCGATGGCTCAGTGAGACCTGCATAGCCAGCAATGACATTTCCTCTCTCAAGATCTATTAATGTACTAAAAACTTATTTAAATCAGTTCATGTGAGTACAGTGGTTCAATATAAATATTATGAAGGGACGACAATACTTTTGGTGCGCCAAAAAAACAAAATAACGACTTATATAGTGATGGCCGATTTCAAAACACTGCTTCATTAAGCTTCAGAGCTTTACGAATCTTTTGTGTCGAATCATGATTCAGATCGCGTGTCAAACCGCCAAACTGCTGAAATCACGTGACTTTGGCGCTCCGAACTGCTGATTCGACACGCTGATTTCATTATGCTCCGAAGCTTCCTGAAGCAGTGTTTTGAAATCGTCCATCACTATACAAGTTGCTATTTTGTTTTTTTGGCGCACCAAAAGTATTCTTGTCGCTTTATAATATTAATATTGAACCACTGTACTCACATGAACTGATTTAAATATGTTTTTAGTACCTTAATGGATCTTGAGAGAGGAAATGTCATTGCTGGCTATGCAGGCCTCACTGAGCCATCGGATTTCAACAAAAATATCTTAATTTGTGTTCAGAGGATGAACAACGGTCTTACAGGTGTGGAACGACATGAGGGTGAGTAATTAATGTTAATTCTTTTCATTTTTGGGTGAACTAACCCTTTAACATTTTGAATCACAAAAATGGTGTTGCTGTAATGGTATTTTACTTTAAAAACACTAAAATGTGTCAAAAACAATAGTATGTTTTGTTTCGCATGTACTTATGACCAACTATGGAGAAAATTCAGTAAGAAACACTGGTTCAGATACATAATATTGTGCACAGGACTGAGAAAAGGAAGCTAAATTACAGGCTTCCAAAAGCAGAGCTGGCCTTGCCTGGCCCTTCTGTGGCTTCTCTGGCATGACAAACATCCAATCTGTATCTCCCAATTACCCACACATATGCATACACACCATTGAAAATAAACCAAAGCTGTGCACTTACCAAAGACTAGACCAAAAAAAAAAAAAAAAAGACTGCTACCATCACAATTTGCTAAAGCCAAACACATCTAAATCTAAACCTTCCATTGCATGTTGTTAAAAGCAGACATCCAGATCCCATACATCTGGTTTTAAGCTGATGCAGCAAGCAAGTTTGTCTTGCCGCACTAAATATAATTGAAATGTCTACGTCATTATGTCCATTGTTCTCTCTCAAAGCAGCCAGTAATTGAAGAATATCACATGCTCTCTTACAACCGAACTCTAATCACAATGCATGTCTCTGGCTTTTGCATATCAGATGCCAAGAGATGGACTTTTCCATTGACCTGAGAGGTGTTATTTGTATAACTTTCTGATTTCTCCTTCTATTTTAAACAGCTGGCTGATTCAAATGAGTCCTTGGGTTATTGTGGTGGACCGGAAAGCAGGAAGACATTTGTGTATAATTACAGATATAGTAGGTGATCTGTCATGATATCAGTGATACATGCCAAGTATAGCATGCTAATGTTTGTATGCATGAAACCCACACAAACACCCTCTCTTATCGTATATCAAGTGAGGATCAGTGATGATAAAACCATCTCATAAAAAAAAAAAAAAAAAAAAAAAACGCAAATGAACTTTGTACTTACGGCATAAGGCTCAGTTTACCGCCAGATTTCACTCCTTCTCTCTTCTGAACGTAGTTTGCTGGTATGGTACCCTCTTGTCCTGCTGAGTTTTTTGCTTTGTACCAGTTTGGATCCTGGAATGAAGCACCAACAAACAAATTTTAAATGAATAGTGTTCCAAAAATGAAAAGTTAATTTATATTTCAACTTAAAGCGTTCACCCAAACATAAACATTCTGTCATTTACTCACCCTGGAGTTGTTCTAAACCTGAGTTTCTTTCTTCAGTTGAACACATATTTTAAAGAATGTTGTTAATCAAACAGCTGACGGTAGCCACTGATTTCCATAGTGTGAAAAAAATACTACGGAAATCAATGGCTACAGTCAACTGTCTGGTTACCAACATTCTTTAAAATATCTTCTTTTGTGTTCAACAGAAGAAAGAAACTCATACAGGTTTGGAACATCATGAGGGACATCACTTCTTACGTGGAACACAAAAAGAGATATTTAGCAGAATGTTCACGCTGCAGTTTTCAACACAGTGAAAATGAATTTCGGCAAATACTGGCTCAGATTTCAGTTTGTTCCTCACACAAAGCTATCGTATGGCACATTTATGATATTTGTATGCCATTTTGGGACCTTGGAAGCCACTGGTTCATATTCACTTTCATTTTATGGCAAGAATACCATGAAAACTTCTCATTTTACGTTAAGTATTCCTTTAAAACATGCATAAAATTTTCCTAATTGTTTTGGACATTAATAATAATGATGATGATGATGATGATGATGATGATGATGATAAATGTTTCTTGAACTACAAATCATCTTTTTTTTTTTTTTTTAACGGCCATCAACATCGTTCAAATGAAAATTGTGTCATCATTTACTCACACTCATGTCATTCCAAAACTGTATAATTTCTTTCTTAAATGGAACATAAAAGATATTTTGAAGAATGCTTCAACTTTCAAAGTTAAAGGGGTCAAAAGCAAAAAACAACAACAACAACAACAACAACAACAACAACAACAACAACAACAAAAAACACTGGACCCCACTGACATTTAATTGCTTGCAAAAAAAGTGAACTTGAAGTAAGTTACGAAGTCAGAATCTATAAAACTCCTGTTGTGGATGCGTTCTTCGCGCTGAAACACGGCATCTAAACCCAAAGAATTCACAACGTTTTATTACAATAGTGTTCTCTTCTCATTATAATTTTATGTATATGACAGTTCCAATCATAGTTCTTAATGTTGTGCATTGCTGTTTGAGCAGCAAACTGGAGCGCTATGCTAACGGGTTAATTAACCTTTGTGAGCATAATGAGATATTTATACAACATAAACATAATATTACAACTCATATCTGCACGAATGCCAAAAATTAACTTCAACTAAGTCACGTGCTAGTCAGAATTTGTAACTCCTGTCATGGATGCGTGTAACAACTAAACCCATAGAATTCACAACTAGTTGTCCAGTCCGGTTCTGTTCACACAGTGCGAATTTTCCGAGAATGCAGTTGTGAGTCCTGAAAATGTACGGGTGTGAAATTCAGTTATAATTCCCGTAAATAACCGTACTGTGTGTGAACGTAACCGTATTAAGGACTCAAATACAGGACTGACAACCGTATTCATTATAACCGTTCTCATTATAATGTTATGTATATGACAGTCCAAATCATAAATCAGATGTGCCAAATCATAAATCTAGCTAGTCATGAAGGTGTAACTTGTGGACGCACTCTTCTGCCAACAACATGCTAAAACACAGGCACACAAAGAAATCACAACATTCTTTTATAGTAGTGCTTTCATTATACTTTTATGTAGCGTATATGACAGACTTACACTGCACATGCTGCACTTAACTGTATTTTCCCTTTCGAAGCGATTCCAAATATATTTTAAGCAATTCAAAACCATCATGGCGAACCGTGCGTGTCTCAGCTGGAGAAAATAATCCATTATTTATCGGCTTTAATATATATCTGCCTTTTTTAATTTTCTTAACGGGTCTATAACGATAACATATATCGTCTGATACCAATATGGTGGCTGATATATCGTGACATTTTTCAAAATATCTTCTATTTTTAAAAATATCTGTGTTCTGAAGAAGAAATAAAGTCATACAGTTTAAGGACAAGTAAATGGTGACATTTTTTAAATGTTATTCTAACATTCCTTTTCAGAACTTTACCTTAGTTACTCCAATTATAGTAAGGACATCTCCTTTGCACATAGGCAAGTCCTGGTCTGCCGTTCCAGGGAAGTTGTACCTTGCCACACACTCGGTGCCCGGAGGCCAGATTGTCTAGTAAAAAAAAAATAATAATAATAATAATAAAAATTAGACAATGAAGTGAAAAATATAAAAAAAAAAGCCCTTGATGTCCAAACTAAAGCAAAATAAAACTCATTATATCCTGATGGTGACATTTTAAGGTCTGGCTTTACCTCAATGGTAGACATAGCCGAGGGAAATCGTCCTCTCACAGTCAACCCGTTTCAGCCGGTAACATCAGAGCTGAGCCTGAGGCATACAGCTGCAGCCAGAACTGGCCAAAAACCTGGTGAGAAAGCACATTTATGCATTATTAGAATTAAAGAAAAACACAATGCTATTTCCAAACAATAAAATAAACACTAATCATATAGTTGACTTCAATGCTAGTTCCTAAAAAGTTGTTTTTAGTAAGACAGACGTAGAGAAAATGTACTCAAATTTAAACAATGACTCAAAATTAGACCTACCAAGCATATCAGCAAACACAGTTTAGCAGCAAATACAGTTCAAGCACACACACACTTTCAAAGGGGAAGTGGCGGCTGTAGATTTTCCGATGCCTCAGACAGGAAGATGGGCTGAGCAGCAAGCAGGCTTGCAAAAAGACTGTTCAAGCGTTACTTTTACATTTTCTGCCATTTTCCCGGTTTAATCTGTACATCCGCTTTGAGACCGTTGCTGGTATTTACATTTATAAAATGTGAAATTAAATTTAAAACTATTTATTGTGTTGTAGCCTACTTCAGATAAACCTGCTCCCAAAAATAAATCAAGCTATAGTTTGTCACTCAGATTCTTCTAGTCCACAACATGGATTTACTCAAAGATCTGTGAGACTAGGTATCTTCACATTAACATCAGTTTAAATAAAGCACTGCTGTTGCACAAATAAAAAGATATTAAAAATGAACTTACACAACGGCTTGAAAATTGAGAACACCAGAAAATAGAAACGAGAAGTTAAAAAAAAAAAAAAAAAAACTTTTCATGTTTCCCGTAACCACGAAAGTGAATCGCAAAGTTATTATTGCTCTTTTTCCACTATAAAAAGTGTTGTAGGTAGAAGAAACTTCTAAACTGAACTTGAACTTAAAACAAATGACACATGCCAGCCTGCACTCCTCATATATAACTCTCATGGGAACCAATTATCTGGCAGTTAGGGACGATTTCTCATGGGAAATAAATTGCACCTGGAATCAGAAACCAAATGTACCTGAAGTATTTCTGCTCTACATTAGAAGTGAAAAACCGAACAGTTGGTTGGAGGCGGAAATCTAACCAGTTATCTGCTCTAAACCAGAAAAAGAGTTTTTAAAAGTCTAGACGAAGTAGCATTTGCAACCTGTTTTACTTCTGTAATGTAATATATTTCTGAGCGAAACAGCATATTCAACAAGAAAAACAAGAGAGAGGGCCTTCATTTTATCCATCGGCCCATTGGAATGGTTAATAAAGTAAATTAATAAAGTAATAAGTAATATACCCCATAAGTGGATCACAAGACCGTTTTGAGTGGGTCGTGGAGTGTGTAGTCAAAGAAACAACAACAGCCATAACAAAAGCCGTTTCTAAATGTTTTTCTCATGCGAGACTTTTATTTTGAAAGATGTGCGTGAAAACCGTTGACTCTTCTGTCAGACGCATTTTAAGTAAAACGTGCCTGATTTAGTATCTTCTCTCAGTCTATAAATTAGTGTCATTATTCTAACATTATTTTCATAACTCGTTACTAAATAAAAAGTCTCAATTGCGCATGCAAATGCGGAGACGCGCACTGTATATCAATGACATTGAGCATGCAACGTCAGAGTCATTAAAAAGTACCATCAATTATTATACCATGGTAACTGAAGTTTCTGCATTGCTATTTTTTATGTTTTTGATGACTGTGGCTCATACCCACTTACTAACTTTAATGTATAAACAACAACTAGTTTGGGAGTGTTATTTAATATCCTTACCTTATATTGTTTATTCATCAGTGTTAGTGATATTCTTACAATTATGTGTATGTTAAGTCAAGTGTGTGTGTGTGTGTGTGTGTGTGTGTGTGTGTGTGTGTGTGTGTGTGTGTGTGTGTGTGTGTGTGTGTGTGTGTGTGTGTGTGTGTGTGTGTGTGTGTGTGTGTGTGTGTGTGTTTTTACCATTTTTGAGAAATAAATTAGCTTGGTTCACATTTTTAAAAATGGGAAAATGTGGGTCCCATGGCCAAACCAGTGGACAACCACTACTTTAAAGGCATTTAAGATTGTTTTGATACTGATGGCAGTTACACGCGACTGTTTCCTATCATTCTTTGCGTGTAACAGTGAATTCACACTGGTTCAATCCTCCCACTTCATTTTCACAAGCAGCGCAGCGCATGCGGTACGCTTGTGAACTAGATATGATATGACACTGAGCGCCTTGACCTCATTAATATGTCAACCAACACTGACTGCCACTCTGTTCAATGCAAAGTAGCTCTGGCATAAAAGCTGCAGCAGGCCCCACAACATGAAGTCACTTCCTTTCTGAGATGCCGAGACTAAAACTGTCTTCCTGTATTGGCATGAAGGCATTGCTGGGTGATGAGCACTACGGGTTGAAGGGTGCTGGCTAGAGCAGCAGACGGTAAAAGGGGCGCCAACAGCGGCGTAATCCACAGAAGCCCATACAGTGAGGATATAACACACTTCCTTTTAAAAACACAGTCTTCCCCTGCTGCTCTGACTACCTAATTTTATACTTGCCACTAACAGGAATAGCTTGAATTATGTAAAGGGAGGAAACCGATTGTCATTGTAGTGGCTTGCCATTTCAAAAACGTCCGTTTTTGCCTTTATGGTTATTTTTCAAAATGCCTGAGTACTGGTACAATTAAAGCACTCATTTTTCAGGGCAGGAAAAAATTGTTTTATTCGTGTCTTAGATCAGGGGTCTTCAACTTTTTTCAGGCCAAGAACCCCTTGATGAAGGACATGGAGTAAGCTACATATTGCATCAGTTTGAGTGTTGCATTTTAAGAAATAAACAAAAACACTACACAAAACAAACAAGCAAAAAACAAAAAGGTGGGGAAAAATGCACCAATGCATTTTAGGAAAAACAAAAACAAAAGAAAACTAAACTAAACTAAAAAAAAAAAAAAGAGGGGAAAATGCACCAATGCACTACAAAAAACAAACAAACAAATGAAAACAAAACAAAAAGTTGGGTAAAAATGCACTAATGCATTTTAAGAAAAAACAAAAACATCAAAAAAGAAAACAAAAAACTAAAAAAAATGTGGGGAAAAAACAAAAAGGTGGGTAAAAATGCACTAATGCATCTTAAGAAAAAAAAAAGGAAAAAAGTAAAGGGAAAAAAAAAAGGAAAGAAAACCAAACAAAAAGAAAAAAAATTACAAAAACATACAAAAAAGTGTGTGGGGGGGGGGAATGCACCAATGCATTAAGAAGAAAAAAACCCTACAAAAAAAATTAAATGTGGGGGAAAATGCACTAATGCATCTTAAGAAAAAACAAAAAACAAAAAAAAAGAAAAAAAATACAAAAAAAAAAATACAATAACAAACAAACAAAAAGGTGGGGGGAAATGCACTAATGCACTGAACTGTGCAATAAAACAATGCCATAAGTTGTGTGCAATAAATAGCAGGAAGACATTTTGTTTCAATATTACTAACCGCCTCTCTTTACCACACTTGCCAAGTAAAGCAAGAAAACTATTAATATCACATTCTCATAATGCCACTTGTTTGGCACTTGAAGCAATCTGTACTTAAGACATTTTATTAGTGTTGTTTGCTAAGGCATGCATCAATATTACTATCAGATGTACTTTTGTGAGACATTTAAACCTTTAACCTCAAGTAATCAGTCACTTCACATTCTTTCACAACGTTAGCATATCATTTATAGTTATCTTTATATTTCTAGATGGTTGCTAGGGTGTTGTTAGGGTCTTCTGGGATCAACCATCAATCACTTATGTGCTTTATTTAAATGTTAAAAGTGTCTAATGTGAGTTTGAATATCATTTTGTATGTCTTTTATAGCCAAACTGAAGGCAACAACGGACAATTCACCAGATCTTCAAAATAAATGAAAGGAAACAAGAACGTTCAAACTGTCAACTCAATGTGAACAGACAAGTGTATTCTATGACAAAAATTATTTCAGAAACTCAGTATGTATTTTTAATCATGTTAAAATGGTATAATATTCCTAAATTTGATTATGTACTTATCAATTTCGTTGCGAGTGCCGGGAGCTTGCAGAGAGAGCCCACCCATGCGCTCTTCTGATTGGCTGTGATTTTTGATTGACTTTATCGCTTCTCAGTCACGTCGCATCTGGTGTGGACAGACAAATTGTTTGTCACTGGAATCTTATCGCATCTGGTTAGGACATAGTGTCAGGCAAAATTATGATTTCAGGCTGAGTTATGCAGTTATGTACCTGGAATCATAATTTTGCCTGATGGATGATCCCAGAAGACCCTAACAACACCCTAGCAACCATCTAGAATTATAAAGATAAATGTAAATGCTATGCTAACCCTGTGAAAGAATGTGAAGTGACAGATCTCTCCGGCTTGCGTTAAATAATTTGACTGTCGCACTGACACTAAGCTGTGGAAATCGTCCAGATGGTGTTGTTGAGTTCACATTCACCCTAAACAACCTTAAAAGCCAGGAAGAGAATGATGCAATCATGTGAAAACACCTAAAGGCGATGCACACAGACAGATAAAATGTGTGCCACATCAAAAAAGCAGGATACTGCCAATTCTAAACAATATCCAACCACAAAAATTGCTCATCTAATAAACAAGAAGCTGACATTCAAAGAGGAATGCATTCACCAATCAAAATAAATGAGGCTTTTCTGTGATCAGCAACAATTTTGGGGTGTGCCTTGGCAAATCCCTTGTTACAAATGATATCATTGTTTAGGGATTGCATCGGCAGGGCTACGCCTTGCACAAGAGGACTTTTCATTTCTTGAGTATCTAAAAACTTGCAGCAGATATTTGGAAGCCAGCAGGCAGCTCCCTGCCACTGAATCCAGGCAACTCCGGTGGCTCAAAGATGACGGGGACTGCGGAAGTTTCCAGAGGGTATGATGTAGAACCAAAGCCATTCCTTTTATTCACAGACTTCGACAAAAGCATCTTTGTATGCCAGAAGTGGACACTTCAACCCGGTTCTATCTAGGTTTGGTCTAATGGACATCGACTTTTTAAGGGCAACACAAGAATCCTTAAGAAACTTACATAAGAAATTGATAAAAGGCTAGAACAAGACTATGACAAACCAAAATTAGGGTTAGTTCACCCAAAACTGAAAATTCTGTCATGAAACACGCAAGACCTTTGGAACACAAATTGAGATATTTTTGACGAAATCCGAGAGCTTTCTGACCTCCTATAGACTGCAATGCAATTACCACTTTCAAGGCCCAGAAAGGTAGTAAACACATATTTAAAACAGTTCATGTGACTACAGTGGTTCAACCTTAATGTTATGAAGTGACAAGAATACCTTTTGTGCATGAAAACAGAAAATTATTCAACAATTTCTTCTCTCTCATGTCAATCTCCTACGCTGTTTATGCAGTGAACGCAGGGCAGCGCTTCCAGGTTCTACGTCCGAAAGCCATCTCATTATTGGGCGACGCTGTTCACGTGAGTAGCACGACATATGCGTGTAATGCTGACGCAGGAGCTGGCCAATAATGAGTCGATGTTCTGACATAGAACACGGAAGCTCTGCACTGTGTTGACTACATCAATAGCATAGGAGATTGACATGAGAGAGAAGAAATTGTTGAATAAAGTCATTTTTTTTGTTCCGTTTTCACGCACAAAAAGTATTCTCGTCGCTTCATAACATTACGGCTGAACCACTGCAGTCACATGGACTATTTTAACAATGTCTTTCGTTGAATAAAGTCGTTATTTTTGTTTGTTTTTTTGCGCACGAAAAGTATTCTCGTCACTTCATAACATTAAGGTTGAACCACTGTAGTCACATGAACTGAATGAACCTTTCTGGGCCTTGAAAGTGGTAATTGCATTGCAGTCTATCGGAGACCAGAAAGCGCACAGATTTCATCAAAATTATCTTAATTTCTGTTTCAAAGATGAACGAAGGTCTTACTGGTGTGGAACGACATGAGGGTGAATAATTAATGACTATACATTGATGACTTTTCCAGGCCAACTTTTCCCCTCACATTTCCAAATTTTTTATGATTGTTCTGTTCTTCTTCGTGGCTCAGCTCTAAAAAAAATAAGCCTTCAGGCTATTAAAGCCAAAAGCCTTTGAATGTTGCTCAAAACACAGTGACTGTGATTTATTCTGTCATGTTCAAAGTAAAGCACGTGTGAGACCAGTAGTGAGACTCTGTAGGGGAGGCATGACAGTTGCCTCCAGGCTACACGAGGAACCAGGAAACCAGCTTCAATGAGAGAGAACAGAGACGTGATATGCCCGGAGATAGAGCGGATTCCAGCCTCGCAGCCTTTCATCCCTTAAATCCATCTACTTCACATCCTCTTACAAATCATCAGATCACTTACAAGCATGCACAATTACTACTATAGGTCAGTGTACGACCTTACTCAAACGTTTGGATGCTCTTCGATTCTCCCTTTCAACCACAAATGGGGCATCTTTCAGCATGTTAATTTAATGAGTACAGTCAGTGTGTTTCAGGAGGGCCGCTGAGATATGCGCTCTAATTTTAGATTCGTTATGAAGTGCTAATGTGTCAGGGTGTGTGTACCCATGAAAATTTCAGAGGGAAATACTCAATATCAAGTATTCATTTGCGTACATTCGCCTTCATGCATTCATGCATTCTTCAAGGTTCTTCAGAAAGTCTTTGTTTAACAAAAGGCTTTAGTCTGTAGTTATGATATGGATATGACAGTTACAGTACAGTTCCAGCACAGATAGGTTAAATAGGTTAGCTAGACAAAAAAAATAAACGAGAGGTGTTATATCATTCAACCAAATATCCTAATATCACCAAAAATGAGAAAAAAAACTTGGAAAATTCCATTTTTTTATTTTATTTTTTTTTATTATTATTATTACAGTACCATGGTAATGACATGAAAATAATTCAATATAAATATGATTATCATAATATATATTAGGAATGCACTGATAGGACTTTTTTGGCAGACACAATACCGATTTTAAACAACTATTGGCCGATTCCGATACCATTATTTGTCATTTGCTCTCTTATTTGAAATGGTGTTTTGATCATGTTTTAATTTAGCAAAGTTCAAAAACGCATGCATTAAGGTATACTAGCTAGTTTATAACTGCATCATAAAATAATTTCTATTGAAAATGGAACATTGAACATTCAACAGGCCAACACAAATACATCAGAACAAAGATGCATATGAAATAAACAGTGCTTTTCAGGTAGGTCTAACAGTAGTTTTCAGGTACAGAAATAAGTAATCAAATGTAAAATGTATAAATGAAATATACATTAATCCTTATTAAAAGTTACATAAGTTATTTAGCCAAGAGTAGTGAGTGATTGTTTTTTGTCTTTTGCTGTTTGTTTAACATTAAAACAGACAGCAGCGCAGCAGGTTTATTAGGCTGCTGTCACTTTAAGAGCTGCACGAATCCAATATACTGGTACACAAGCAACTGATTACATTCATTTAAAGGTCCCGTTCTTCGTGATCCCATGTTTCAAACTTTAGTTAGTGTGTAATGTTGTTGTTAGAGTATAAATAAAATCTGTAAAATTTTAAAGCTCAAAGTTCAATGCCAAGCGAGATATTTTATTTAACAGAAGTCGCCTACATCGAACGGCCAGTTTGGACTACATCCCTCTACTTCCTTCTTTAATGACGTCACTAAAACAGTTTTTTGACTAACCTCCGCCCACAGGAATACACAAGAGTTGCGTTTGTAGAGTGTGTTTGTCGCCATGTCGTCGAAACGCTGTTATTTTCATCCCGCAGTCCAATCACTGGGTCTGATTCCGGCTCAAATTGATAGGGTAAAATTAAAGACATGTTTACAATAACACTGAACGCGTGCATCTCCACGTTATGGTAAGAGGCGTGACCTTTCCAGGCAAGATGCGCTAAGCTGCTGTCGAATCACAACACAGGAACGGCTGGCACAATCAGAACTCGTTACGTATTTCTGAAGGAGGGACTTCATAGAACAAGGAAGTCATCAGCCCGTTTTTATGACAGTGGAAACAGCGGTATACAGATAAGTAAATTATGTGAAAAATACTGTGTTTTTTTACACGCGAAACATGAACACATGTTATATTGCACACTATAAACACAATCAAAGCTTCAAAAAAAACACGAAAAACGGGACCTTTAAGACATAACCGACGATGTTTAAGGATACTCGCCAAAATGGGCATTTTGATATAGTTTTATGTGAATTAGAAGAAGTGAAAGAGAACTCAATTCAGTATTTGCACGCTGTTTAAAGCGCGGCTTTCCAGGCTTGCGCTATGGATGTGTGCGCTCACAAAACATCTAACACAGCGAGTTCTCTTTTGTGTCTTCTTGAGCTTGAATATTTAAATTGTTATAGTAATAGTATAGTGATTATTTTACCCATAGAAAAACGCTGGAACAACTCAGTGCCTTAACGCAGTTAATTAACCAACCGTCGGTTTCTTATATCGACCTTTTTATGCTATAGCCGTTATGCCGATTGATCAAAAATAGGCAGATAAATATCATCGGTGCATCTCTAGCGCATATCCACAGTAACCTACACCACCTTAGTACTTTTTTGTAAAGGCATTTGTTATTGTATTACTGAATGCGTGTGAGAAGATGAAGAAAAGCAACATTATGGAATGTGAATTTCTTAACTTTTACTATCAGTGCACTGGGGCAAGATTCAACAGGTTGAGAGATTCTGACCTCAGGTATTCTGCTCACCACACCCCCCCCCCCAAACTATATTCAGCACATCACCTGATGACACAATCGTTTCGTGATATGTTTTTAGAAGCTGACAACTTCTGCACACACACAACCATGCTATCGTCTCATCTTCTAAGTTTAAAAAAGGATTGAATTTTAGTTGTATTGATACTTCATATTAGAGCCCATGTCATTTATGCTTAATAATTGCAATAACCAGGGACATGCACGGGGAGGGGGGTGGTTGGCCCGGAGCTAGAGCCACTGCCCCTTATATTTACATATTCAAGTACATGTTATTTTAGTAATAATAATCACTTTCACATCCGATTAGACAGTAACACTGACACTGAGATGTTCTTTATCACCAAGAAATGCATGTCATTATTATTCATGCGCAAAATTCCTCTGCAATGGAAGACAAAGCGTTCCTATGAAGTCCTCAGGGAAACGCAGTGTGAAAGAATAATCCTTTTCATTCTGAAATATTAAATATGAATTTTGCTTTTCGTTAAAAAAAAAAAAAAGTACAAATTATACCTAAAATATATATTAATTTTATTTCTTAAACCTTAAAATGATATTATGAATGAGGAAAAGTGAGATTACAGCACACTCTAATGGCAATTCGTAAGTTTTGGTACATCTTATTTGTATGTTTTAGTACAATCTGCTTAGGTTTAGGGGTGGGCCTTCATGCTTTTTTTAATTGTACCTCGTAAAATAGTTACATTTGGAGATTTTCACAAATGCAAATACAACAAAGCCAAAAACAACCCCAGTAAATAAGGGGCACAATTGCCGTATATCATTAGCCTTCAATAATTACTCCCAGTTATTTCCTTCTGTTCTGTTACCACAAGGCTTTTTAAGATCCACACCAGCCAGCATCATGGCAGGGAGCGTCTCTCACCAGCTTGACCCTGCAAACTCTCTCCCCTCTGGGCAGTGCTGCTCCTACAGCTCGCTTTGATGCTTAATTACACTGCTCTGTCATCTACCGACAAGCCACTGTGACAGTAGGGAGCTCTACAACCAAACACAACTACGATGACTTCAATTTAGGTTGGTTCCTCTAACAGAAGAGTCAAATGGACTACATTTATAGTCAGTTTTGCATCTGTGCAGCATCCGTCCCCTGCACAGTTCAGGACAGTAATGAGCGACATCAGTATCACATGTCAGGAAGTGCTGACTTTGAACTGAGCAGTATATTAGAATAAGGAAATAGCACGACTGCTGTTGACAAAATGTGCAGAAAAGCAATGTTCTCGAGCAGTACACCACAAAATGCCTTTCTGTGCAAGTAAAAAGCACAGCAGTTTAGCAGCAGGGGAAACCCCATTGAAAATGGCAGAGCTGAGTAGTTCAGATATACAGAAAGATATTAACTCTGACAGACAATTCAAGATGCAGTGAAGCCTGACTGAGGAGGTCTTGCAGGTGTGAATTAAAAGGAGCTAAACAGGAAGTGCCGTTTTGATGCTCTTCAAAGAGGCTCTGCTTTTAACAGGCATCTGTGCAACAACAAGGGCATTTGATGCAATTTTAAGCACCGAAGAATGAACTAATGAGGGCAGAAACAGACATATGATGATGGCAAGAGCAACATTATGCAACAGCCGCCCAGTTAAAAGAACAAAAAACACGAAAATTCTGTCATTTATTCAAACTTCATGTCGTTCCAAACCTGTATGACTATTCTGTGGAACGCAAAAGGGAATTTTTTATGAAGAATATATTAGGAACTGGACACAAAAGCACCATAAAAGTACCGTAATGACTTCAGCATTATGTTCCAACCCTTATGACTTTTTGTGGGAGGATCATACTGAAATCTAAGTCAATATTCACTGAAAATCTTCCCATCCTCTGCAGCTTTCGGATCAAATAACTATTAGACATCACTGTTAGTAAAAAGCACTATTATAGTTTATTAATATTTTGTATTAGTTTTTATTTTACCATTTTCATTTTAGTTACATTTTTAGTAATTTTGTTGTGCGTTCTTGTCAAGTTTTTCATCCTTTTTTTTTTTTTAAAATATCTATATAGTTTTTTTAAAATTAATTTTTATTTCAGTTTTAGTTATTTTAGTCAGAAATGTTGCCTTGGCAACTAGATAAAATATAAAATATTTTTTAAAATATATTTTATTTCAGTTAAATGTTTATTTTATTTTAAGTACTGAAATGTTTTTATGGTTTTAGTTACAGTTAACTGTATTTTTATATTTTCCATTTTTATTTGAGTTAAATTTTAGTAATTTTGTTGTGCGTTCGTCAAGTTTTTCATCCTTAAAAAAATAAAAAAATAAATAATAAAAATTCTATATATTTTTTTAATTAATTTTAGTTCAGTTTTAGTTCTTTTAGTCCATCCAAGTTAATCTAAACGAAAATCAGAAATTTTGCCTTGGCAACTGAATAAAATTTCTTTTTAATATATTTATTTCAGTTAATGTTTATTTCATTTCAAGTACTAAAATGTTTTTATGATTTTAGTTTCAGTTAACTGTAATAACTCTGGTAAAACGACAACTACCAATACCACTTTGTGGCATCAACACCAATTTTTTGTAGTAAAAAAAACATTTTACACGCGCATTTCAGAGCTTCACCGGTGACCACTTGAATATTGCGCACTGGATGCATGGACTATTGATATAACACTTTTACTTTTTATCATAAATTTGACATAGGCAGTCCTCATTCACTTTCATTATGGGAGAAACAAAAATGGCCTGGATATTCTTCTTCTTTTTTTTTTTTTTTTTAAATAGAAAAATCCTAAACAAACAAACAAATAGTAAAAACATGACTGATAATTTTACTTATTTAGGGAACTGTTCCTTTAAAATCTGCACTTTAGAGGGAGGAAGTGACCTTTGGATTTCAACCTTTCTAAACCCATCTCATTAATATTAATGAAGGCAAAAACACACTGAAGCCTTTCTGCTATGATTTGAATAACTGCCCTTTTAGCATGGGAATTTTTTCTCTTTGAACATATCACATAAACATTCTAGCTTTGGTTACAAATGGCGTCCCATATAACAGCTCAAACACATGAGTGTCCACAACCAAAACCCCAGTTCAATTATTTACAGCCCAGGCCCACATTCAGATGTTGTTATTAAACATTCAAGGGGAACCATGACAACATAACAACCCCAGAATGATGCTGATGGGGAACAGCACTGGAAAGGAGACAATGCATCTCAAACTGGGATTAGTCCATTATGCCATCCAGTGCATTCTGGCGACCAAACTTACACGCGTGATTTATTTAAGATGATTAAAATAAACACGATGGTCCTTCAAAGGCACGTTTTGTCTCGTGCAGCAGCCTCAAGTGGCTCTTATTTAGACAGCTGTGAAACAGACCCATCGCATTCAGATTCACAAACACAATGCGCCCATTCTTAGACATGCAGAAAGCAGAAAGGTGGTAAGAGCAAGCTATACTATTGACTGGCGTAATAAAATACATAACATTACCTATGTGTTCCCTAGATGATGGTGTCCAAATGCCTTAAAGTTAGAGATGTTTTGTCCACTTAGTCCATGTGAGGGTCAAACCTACCAGAATGTATCAACAGAAGATACAGACGTGGTCATTCACACATTCAGCAAAAACAGATCTTCCAGAGAGCTTTCCTCTAACGTCAATGCAGAGCAGACAAAAGATGATCCGTGCATACAAATATAACGTTAACGTTACCCCCCAAAAACCGTTAAGACAGCGGCGGTTGAATGCGCTTCAAATATAAAAACACAGCGCGTGTAACGGTACGAAAACAAACGGTTCAGCCAAAAAAACACAACTGTTGCGGCATATTACTAACCAAGGAAGTCGATAAATGGCAAGCCGCCTGAAGCGAACCGTTTTTAAGCGTTACGGAAGCACAGCACACCCAGAGACTACCGCTGTCTTTTACACACAGGCCCTTGAAAAGGAAACGCACTTCTTCAGACAGCCCAGTGAATAGTGCGCATGCGTCGTCTACTACTACGGCGAAGGGTTGGCTTATGAATATTAATCAGGTGGTGAGATGTGATTTGCTGAAAGCCAGTCCGCTGGCGAATTAACGAACGCTGCTATGATAATCGTTAATATTAATGAGGTTGCATAACTGGACGCTGCAGGAAGGTTACCAAGCAACGTCAGCATGAGCTAATTAATATTCATAATCTATGCCTTTTCCGTGCTAGGATTCGTGCGTTCGGAGACTGGAGCGACAGCTCGTGATTTTAAAGAGAATGACATGTAATATTTAAAAATTAAAAATAAACTTAAGTAGGTTGGTGGTATTGTAACATTTATGGTATTTGGTAAAGAGATTAAAATAATTACAAAGAGAGCCACTGCGCGTTATTTCCATTCTCTTTATTTATTCAGTCCTTACACTTCAAGGTTGACAATATTAAGCATGTAAGGTTTCCAGTGATATCAGAATTATGCTGAACAGATGTGTCACTAATTCACAATTAATGTTGTCTAAACCAGTTTGTTGCCTTGTACAACAGGTGCAGAGATAAATGATAAAATTACGCAACGCCAACAACCTTTATCTCATGCTTTTGTAAAGAAAAAGGCATAAGAATGGAAAAAAAAGAATGGAAAGTAACTTTCAACTTTTGATACTGAACAAAACCTCTCGGAACCTTCAGAAACGTATTCAATGATGACACAAATGAGCATCACCAGATAACAAAACGTCTTCACTTTTTTTTTTTTCTTTTTTTTTTTAATTGCTCAACAGAGTTTGGTCATAGTTTTTTAGAAGCAAACTCCTACAGAGGAATGATTCAAACTGCATTTTAACATACATCTAAGCACATGTAGTGCTTAGGTATCGAATAATAATACATTGAATATTACAATTGGCCTCTGCAGCAGATTTTTTTTTTTTTTTGCAAACTTAAGTTTTCAAAAAAAAAGTTGTACAGCAGTAATATTTTAATCTCAAGTAACAAGTCATAAAGACCAGCAAATGAATTTAGCAGCACTTAGTGCTGGATTTGCTTGGTAACTGCTGTATAATAATTAGATATACATGTTCTCCTATCTGTATTCATCTACTATAAGATGGACCTGTGTTCTCACAACATGGACAGTGCAATCTCATTAACTAACTTATTAATGCTTTCAATAATTGCCTTTTTTCACTCAGTCTTTAAGCTAATTTCAAGCTCTTCAACAGCTGCACCAATGACCTTACAGACATAAACATCAACAGAAAAAGCTTAAAGAAAAGCCAAAATTCACATTTAATTTTTTCCCAGGACTGAGAATAGCTGATGTGTAAGGTCTGTTGGTTTCTAGTTTATCTAAACATTTATGACAAGCAAAATGAGACATCTGTGGTGGTCAACTTTAGTGAAGTCAACCCTAGATTGTACATAGCTTAACCAAAAAAAAAAAAAAAAGAGCAGAAGTGAATAATGACCATTATGCCTAAACCATGAATGTGGGTTATGAACAGAAAACAGATAAAAACATTTAGCATCATTCAGCAGAAGAAAAAAAAAAAAAATGTGGGAGAAGGAAGAAACAAAATATAAAGCTTTAAAAAAATAAGTCTTATGAAAGCAGTACATTATTACTGGTGTCAGCTGTGAAACAATTTTAAGTTCATTATTGTCGCATATGGATCCTGAATAGTAAGTGCCTCTTATTTTACTTTGAAGGCATATGATAATCCGCAGGTGCAAACTAAAATTTCTTTGTCTTTTATCAGTGCTTTTGAAAAACTCACCATTCATTACCCAAAAGTATCGAGTGAGCAGCACACACTGACTTTTTGCTCTGTAATGGGTTTGTGCGCACAATAATACAACCTATAATAAAATCACAAATCGATTTCAGCAAGCAGGTTTATTGCAACGCATGGAGCATCTCCCTTAATAAAAGACCCTTGTTTGATGTAACCAAACAAGCAATGCCGGCTCCATCTGAAACCCTTTTAAAGCAGGATCTAATGAGCTGCTTATTACTTTAAGCACTGAGAACGGAAACAAAAAGGAAATGAGGTAAAGCACAGCAATGAATATTAGCGTGAGAAAATTGGTGGCATTGGCCAATGACTGCTTAAAATGATCAGTAATGGCCCAATGGCAACCAGTATCACAAACAGTTTTAGTACACTTACCTTACCATTCAAGTGTGCAACATTTTATCACTGATAAGAGCCCAGTAAATCTGACATATTTACAGCATACTGGGTTTGGTCAACAAAGCAAATAACGCTTTGACATTTTTGCAAGCCTCATTTTCAGTGCCTATAACACTGACTTTGATCAATCTGGCACGAATAGAAAAAAAAAAAGGGCGAAAAAAGGCAAAACCCTCATCTAATGCATGTTTTTTTTTCTATGAGTCGGTCAAAATCAGAACATCTGACTATAAACTAAAAGCAAATTATTCTATTTGAGAGGCTGAAAGTAACAAAATAAGATTCAAACATGCCATAAGACCAATTAAGTTGCATTAAGTGTGAGCCAGTTTTGATGTTTTTGTGGAATACCTGCATAATTTATTAATTGGTTATGAATGTTGTTTCATCTAAAAATATCAGCCTTGCATATTAAAGCGGCTGTGTGGAAGATTATTGTAAGAATTATGAAGCAGATGGTGAGTATACTGATATTGGTTCCACTTTTAACATCAGGTTTGTCATAAGAGCTGGTATCGTTTTCCATCACTTCCCTTTGATGGGAATCATCACAGAAGTAGAGAAGAATTTGAGAAGAAAAAAAAAGAAAAAAAAAAAAAGAGAGACTGAGAAGTTCCAGTTCTGCTGCAACATTCAAACCGACGTCCGTTCATTCTTAAAATCTTTAAGGCAGGTTCAGTGAGCCTTGACCGTGAAGGTCAACGGCTTATTCGGAGTGCAGCGGGATGACGAATTTACATCCGAAGGGGGAGTGGTATTTGATCCCCACTTCTTGGAATACCTGTCGGGGAATGCCGATGTCACATAGGTAGACTCGGCCGGCGCCCTCGGACAGAGGCAGTGGGAGGCCCAGGGAAAGTGACCATTTGGCTTCCACAGCATGCGCCTGTCCACTTACTGGAGGGTCAATGCTCAGGACGGGGGCTCGGTTCTGGTTGGCCCAATCGGCGGCGGCCTTGTACCAGGGTTGGTCCCTCAAGAATCCGTTTTCATGCGAGTCCAGGCAGTTTATGACCAGGTCGACTGGCGTCTCGGGCAAGTCTGAGGGCGAAACGACATTTTGTTTGAGATGAGTGGATGATTAGACTAAGGGTTACTGGTGTAGTTTAACTTTTAACACATTTTAAAGTCATTTCTAATTCACATCTTCACTGACTTTCATTGGTGTTCTGGTTATTATGTAAGGAGGGTGGGTGGATGCAAAGTAAATGTGTTCTTGCAATTCAGAGTGGAAGTTTCCGAGACTTCCAAGCCCATCTAAACAAAGCATTCAGGTGGGTGTATTAGGAACGTATGAGATACAGAAACCATGCTAAAGGTTTCATGCACCACATGTGTCGATGGAAACAGATCTTTGAGTAAAAAAACCCCACCTGGATTACACCTGGTGATCCAATCATAAGTACTTAGATCTGGTATGAATAAGGGTGAATAAGAATAAGATTTTGTTGATGAAGCCCAATAATGTTGCTCTTTAATGTTGTTCATATTCTTTAATATGATTAGGGAAGCACAATATTAAAAGTCTGGCTTTACTCACCCTCAAGCCATCCTAGGTGTATATGATTTTCTTCTTTCTGATGAACACAATCGGAGTTATATTAATAAATATCCTGATGTGTCCAAATTTTATAATGTCAGTGAATGGGAAACAACGAGTATGAAGCTCAAGAAAGTGCATCCATCCGTCATAAACGTACTCCACACAGCTCTGGGGGTTAATAAAGGCCTTCTGAAGCAAAGCGATGCATTTGTGTAAGAAAAATATCCATATTTAACAAGTTATAAAGTAAAATATCTAGCTTCCACCAGATTGCCTTTCGTATTCAATTTAAAGGGTTAGTTCACCCAAAAATGAAAATTATGTCATTAATGACTCACCCTCATGTCGTTCCACACCCATAAGACCTTCGTTCATGTTCAGAACACAGTTTAAGATATTTTAGATTTAGTCCGAGAGCTTTCTGTCCCTCCATTGAAAGTGTATGTACGGTAGACTGTCCATGTCCAGAAGGTAGTAAAAACATCATCAAAGTAGTCCATGTGACATCAGAGGGTTAGTTAGAAGTTTTTGAAGCATCGAAAATACATTTTGGTCCAAAAATAACAAAAACTACGACTTTATTCAGCATTGTCTTCTCTTCCGGAATCCTTTCCATTGAATTGATTCCATTGAATCCTTTCATCTGTCGGCGTTGGTAATGCACTTTTACGTCGCCGTGGTTGTTTTTGGCGATTAGGACATCCGTGACATGCACACTTACGCACCATTTTAAAAAATATAGCAATACCAAAATACAAACAATGTAGAATAGCTTGAATACAGCGTGCGTCTCCCTCAGACTGTAAACGAAGCTTGGGCGCACCAGATAACACGTCATCAGCGTCTTACATCAGCAGCGTCACTGCAGAGTCGTGAACCACACTCCGGAGCAGAAGGGGGCGGTAATGCACCAATAACCAAGAAGAAGAAGAAGTGGAGTCGTGAACGCGGATTGACAACAGACCCGGAAGAGAATACAATGCTGAATAAAGTCGTAGTTTTTGTTATTTTTGGACCAAAATGTGTTTTCGATGCTTCAAAATGTCACGGATGTCCTAATCGCCAAAATAACCACGGCGACGTAAAAAAGCATTACCAACGCCGGCAGATGAAAGGATTCAATGGAATCAATTCAATGAAAAGGATTCCAGAAGAGAAGACAATGCTGAATAAAGTCGTAGTTTTTGTTATTTTTGGACCAAAATGTATTTTCGATGCTTCAAAAACTTCTAACTAACCCACTGATGTCACATGGACTACTTTGATGATGTTTTTATTACCTTTCTGGACATGGACAGTATACCGTACAACACTTTCAATGGAGGGACAGAAAGCTCTCGGACTAAATCTAAAATATCTTAAACTGTGTTCTGAAGAAGGTCTTATGGGTTTGGAACGACATGAGGGTGAGTCATTAATGACATAATTTTCATTTTTGGGTGAACTAACCCTTTAAGAAGAAAGTGTAACGCCTCTCGCAGTTCAAATCGCTTACGCTATTGTCCTACACCTTCCGTATTCAACTTATGAATTCTTTGTAAGTTGAATACAGAAGGCAGTCTGGCTGGATTTTTTTTTTTTTTTTTACACAAACGCATCGCTTCACTTCAGAAGGCCTTTATTAACCCCCTGGAGCCGTATGAAGTACACATTTATGATGGATGGATGCACTTTCTTTAGCTTCATACTCTTCATACTCATACTTCTACATTGGTTCCGTTCACTGCCATTATAAAGCTTGGACGAGTCAGGATATTTATTAATATTTCTCAGATTGTGTTCATCAGAAAGAAGAAAGTCATATACACCTAGGATGGCTTGAGGGTGAGTAAAGCTTGGGGTAATTTTCATTTTAAAGTGAACTAATCCTTTAAAGGTGCAGTGTGTAAATTTTAGACGCATCTGGCATCGAGGTTGCGAATTGCAACCAACGGCTCTGTCCACCGTTCACACCTCACTTTCGAAGCACATAGAGAAGCTACGATGGCCGACACAGGACAAAGATATCGTTGTCTGAAACAGCAGAGAGTAGCCTGTGTGAAGCAATGAGGTTTCTTCTTACTTTCTAAAAAAAGAACGGTCTCTGCTTCTAATAAACCAGATGACTACTACTACTACTACTACTACTTTGTGCGTATTCAACAAGCTGCCTCTAAAAATACCAACGAAGTAGAACAACAACAACATAGTGACGAAACGCGCTCTGTAGAGCAGTTTGTCTGTTTAGGGCTACTGTACAAACATGCCGGCGCAAAATAGCGACTTAACATGTAAGAGGATCCGCGGAGTATGTAGATAGAAACAGCTGATTCTAAAGTGATAAAAACATAACGGTTCATTATGTAAGGTCTTTATACACCACTGAAAACATATGAAGAGTTTGGTTCCAAAACGCAATAACTCATTTTGATTATTTTGAGTAAAAAGGTGTTTTCTTTACCAAGTAAGTGGCAAGATGAAAACCCCTATTTTCTGTTTCAAACTTTCAGATAGCATCTTTTGGATATAAAAACATAAAAAATTCAAATCTACATTTTGATTTTAAAAAGTTTATTATAAAAGCTTATTATTTTTTTTTCAAAATGCAATTAATTTGTCAATATAAAAGTTATTTTTCATTTTGAAAATACACAACAAAGAAAGTTGATTCACATATATGACAGAGTCTAAACTTTGCCAATATTTATCTTATATTCAGCCATTTTACTAAAAATACATTTCAACCGTCGCTCCCAAAATGGTCATCTTGTTAATGTTATGAATTATTTGTCATTACCGATTAAAGAGTATCTGGCGCCACCGCACGGTTAAATAAACACACTTTTTTTCTGCGTACATTGGTATTAAAAACGGCTTTTAAAAAAGCCTTTAATGTTTACAGTGCGTGGAATGGTGCGCTGTGATTGGTTGAGAGTGGATATATCACGTTCTGCAGAAAAAGGAGACTGGCGTTTGTCGCGTTTTGGGAAGAAAGGGAGAAAACATGACAGAATAACACGACGGATATCGCATTTTGCGCAAAACTAATAAATGACTTTTCAATACCGACCAGATACAATACTGATTTTGGCGGAAACTCAATTTTTTGAAAATGGCGTTTATCGCGTTTTGGAACCAAACTCTTCATATATAGTTATGTATATCATTTTGCATTTTTGTCAATAGATCCTCCTAAATATTACACACTGAACTTTAAGCTGATTATTATTTTCATTGTATGGTTGATAACCATTAAATAGACAATATTTAAATTCTAGGATGCACCGATTCCACTTTTTCCAGAACATGTCCGATACATACGATACTTTAATTTTTGTTGCTAGAGTACGGATATTTACTGTATTATATTAGATATTAGTACTGTATTTTCATTGCATTTGCAATTTTTTTTTTATATAATTATAATTATATATAATTTTATAATAATTTAAATATAATAATTATTTCAAATATTGGACAAACCAAAAAGAGTATGTATCATATGAGTTGGCTTAATTAATTTAGAAAATAAATGTTTCCTTCATTTATTTTTATGCTTAAAGGGTTAGTTCACCCAAAAATGAAAATGCTGTCATTAATTACTCACCCTCATGTCGTTCCACACCCGTAAGACCTTCGTTCATCTTCAGAACACAAATTAAGATATTTTTGATAAAATCTGATGGTTCAGTGAGGCCTCCATTGACAGCAAGATAATTAACACTTTCAATGCCCAGAAAGCTACTAAAGACGTATTTAACCACTGATTCGAAACAAAAGACTCGTAAAGCTTCAAAGCTTCATGAAGCAGTGTTCTGAAATCACCCATCAATATATTTTATGGAATAAAGTCGTTATTTTGTTTTTTGGCGCACAAAAAGTATTCTAGTCGCTTCATAACATTAAGGTTGAACCACTGTAGTCACATGAACTGTTTTAAATATGTCTTTAGTAGCTTTCTGGGCATTTGAAAGTTTTAATTATCTTGCAGGCAATGGTGGACTCACTGAACCATCAGATTTTATCAAAAATATCTTAATTTGTGTTCTGAAGATGAATGAGTGTGGAACGACATGAGGGTGAGTACTTAATGACAGAATTTTCAATTTTGGGTGAACATACCCTTTAACAAATTATCAAAAGATTAACTTTAAGTGAGCATTAGACCATCAACCGATGGTCATATCAAACAATAATGCCAATTAAAAAAAAAAAAAAAAAAAAAGTATTTTATATTTTAGTATGATCAAATGGTTTAAATAAATAAAAATATGGCTACTATATATACTAGGGATGCTAACGAATAATCAATGATTGATTGTCGATAATCGATAATACTTATTGATGGTCGATTAAGCAAGGTCATCGTTACAGAGCGCAGTTTTGAGGTGTGTGCGGCTCATGCGCAATCCACGTGCAGCAGACACAGAAGGAAAAATGAAGCGAGCGTCTTATGTATTCTAAATGTATTGTCTTCAAGCCATGCAATGGATTAGGCTAGCATAATTAACTAAGGGTTCAAAAAACCCTTCAAACAAGTGATTTTACTGAACATAAGAACTACTTACTTGTGTAAACACCACAATACAAGTACATAGAATAAACAAGTCCTGGTTGACGAGTGATGATCTTCCAGCACTGTTTCAGATGTGCGCTCTTATTCTATGGCGCATGGTAAATCAAGACCTGTCAACCTGAGCGATCAAACCAATCCAAGTGCGCTCCAGCTGTAAAACATTGTCCAATTGTCTAAACAGGGCTCAAAATTAACTTTTTTACTTGATAGCACTGATGCTCAGAACTTCAAAAAGTTAGGAGCACCAGCAAAAATTTAGGAGCACTCACCGAAAATGAAGGAGCATCACAACTACATACTATATATATATATATATATAAGGGCTGTCAATTGATTAAAAATTTTAATCTAATTAATTACATACTCTGTGGTTAATTAATCTAAATTAATCGCATACATAATTTTTGCTGTGAAAGTATTAAATAGTTCAATTCAAATGAATCAATGTATAATCAGCATTAGTGACATTAAAGTTCAAAAACTCTTTTATTATTATTTTCACTTTTCAAATAATGGCCATAACAATCAACAATATGACCTAATATGCTAAGGAAATAAATTCAAAAGTGCTTCAGGAAGAAGATTTGATGATGTGTGCCGTAACACCAAGGTAATTGTGATTGCTAACTGACGTCCAGTGATTTACATGTTAAGTCAATGCAAAGACGCGAATAGACATCCTGCGGCGCTATTCGCGCGAATTGAGCGTTTCGGGCTTTTGACGCGCGTAACGCCTGATTCGCGCGAAACACGTAAAGGAACGGGAGAGCCCCTCTCATGACGCGAATTCGCGTCTGTTGTGAAGTGAATTTCACGAGCGAATGAAGCGAGTAAACTCAAAATGTTCAAGCGTCCAACTACGCGTGAGTAGCGCGTTTTATTCACGCAAGTCGCGTCTGGTGTGAACAGTCGAATGGTGGCTAGAACGGCTCCAGGTTTAAAGGTCAATACGGAATGGATTAATCTGCGTTATTTTTATTAACGCGTTATTTTTTCTCAGATTAATTAATCGAAATTAACGCGTTTTGACAGTCCTAATATATATATATATATATATGTTTCTTCTTTTTTTTTTTTCCTTTTGAGAAATGAAAACAGTAGTGATGCATGATTTCATCATTTCATGGCCAATTCCAATTTTTTTGTTTGTTTTTTTTACAAACAAAAGGGTCGATTCTGATATTACTGGTTGCTGTTTTTTTTTTCTTTACGCAAATTTATTTGTTGTTTATTTGCTCTATAGCAAGCCAAACTGGTCTAAAAAAATAAAAAAATATCTGTAGCCATTTGAAATTCGAGGGACCACTGCATTTTAATTATGATCCATACAAAGATGTACAGACATGTAACATGAGTAGTTGTGTTTTTTGTTGTTGTTTTTTATTTAAATTACAGTAAAAACAGAATGGTCTGACTTTAGATTTGTGAAATTATTCTACATAAAACACACCTGCACAAAACAAAAACGGCAGACGAACTGAATGAAAATGCAAATTCACTCTCCGACAGTAGGTGGCGCTTATGGAACAGCAGCGGTTTCTTTGGGTACTGCTGTACACAAATCAGCACTGCGCTTATAAATACTACTTTATATGGAGATAAGAGGAAAAGAAAATGCCATTGAAACTTTCCTGAAGACAATCAGTTCCCTTCACGGATACATTCATATAAACCCCACCCCCAATTCAATTCAATTCATCATGATCAGTAAGCTTGCTATGCCTGGTACAGTATTTGGTATGGTATTTTTGTCTATTTTCTGTTAATGTCCTGTTTACAGACTTACATTTTCACACAAATGACATTTCGGGAAATGATTGCAATGCAGTTTGTGTGCAAGTTCGGAACAGAGATCGGCCAAAATAAAACTAAAAAATGTTTGCCGATCATGTATTTGGAGCAAAAACCATCCAGTTCCGATTTATGGCCGGTTGACCAGTGCATCTCTAGAAAAACAGGTCGCAACACAATAATTATTTGAACCCAAATATATTTTGAGGTTGCGCAGACTAAATTTCGGGAGCACGTGACCAAAATGGTTGCAATTATGAGCCTTGCTACACATCGTCCCTACCCGCTATACCCACCAGTTTCTACTGGTTGAACTTTCAAATGATGCTGAAAAACACTGTCACGATTGTGATGCGATCAGATCCCGGAAGACCTATAACTTTAGCCAAGCAGCATATCATTGTCTTATGTTGTGTTTGGGCTCATTCGAGAAATACGGAAGGTGTAGGACGTAGTATAAGTGTTTTGAATGGATGGCTTGAGGGTGAGTAAAGCTTGGGGTAATTTTCATTTTAAAATAAACTAATCCTTTAAGTAACATAATAACTCAGTAGGCCCCCTGCTAAGGATTTAAGAGGTTAAGGTTAATGATTAATCAATTAACTGATTATGGGAATTTATGTAAATTGACATCCCTAATAAAAGGGATATATATATTATACCATGCATGATTTAAAAATTATTAAGTGCCACACCTTTCACATTAGAAACCAGTTTGCCTCCCGTCTTTCCAAAGAGTGCAAGCTCACTGGTGATGGCCTCCAACATCTTGACGAAGTTTGGCAGGAAAAGGATGACCTCCACTTCATGGTTGGCCAAGTGCCGGCCACAGCTGATGCCCTGAGCGCCCTGGACATGTGGTCCACACAGCAGGGCCACTGTGGGCCGTTGATGCACATTCTTTGGAGTAAGTCTATGAGAAGAACCAGACCAATGATAACCACACTCTCTGAAGATATTTCTGATTATACAATTTCTGTTTAAGCCCACAAACCTGTTCGGTCCTCCAAGTAGCGTGAGGGCCATCTGACTCGCACATACGCCCGTCATCTCAAGCCTGCGCTCCAGTGAGAGACCATGACTTTCTGCTGCAGCTAACAAACGCTTGTGCAACTCGAAAGAGATGCTGGGGACCACCAGCCCTGAGTCTGGGAGAAATATCATGAATTAAGATAAAGGAAGCTACATTTTTAAATAGTGTATGAGGTCAGATTCTTACCAGTGCTGTACTCTTTCGTTACGTTATATGGAACTGTGATCTGTCTGTAGACGACGGGTTTGGCCTCTAGGATGTTCTCGTCATGCCGGTAACGTGATGGCGTTTGCTCTCCAGGCGTCCCTCGAGATCTCGCACCATTTCCTCGCCGTTCTGACGACTCGATCTGCGAGAATACTGCAGCCTTGTCGAACAGCGCCAGGTTCCCCTCAAAATCAAAGTCCTCATCGAGAACATCTTCCATACCATCTCCAAAACATTCATCGTCTTTGTTCTTCATATGACCTCCATTCTTCAGGCCGTTCTTTTTCGGTGTGGCCTGATTTGGACCTCTGCAACTAGATGACCCTATAAACAAAGAAGTTAAAGTGGGAATTAGTGACTTTCACATACATACACACACATATGGGTCATTGTAGTATTAAAAATGAGATAGTGTTTTTAATCAATTAACACTGCTTTTGTCATTTTTTTTACAAGATGGACAAAATTTTTCACCAAAAAACGTCATTCGGTTAACTAAAATTTCGGTTTTACCGAATGACGCTTTTGGTTATACCAAATTACGATATTTTCAAACAGTACTAACATGCTGATATCTAGCTAGTTAGCAAAAGGATAATAAAATATTTTAGTACAAGTTTATAAAACATTACAACATTTTCCATGTTTTATAGCGGTTGTACCGAATGACCTGATGTTTCAGGACATGCGTATGAGCAAGTGAAAACATGAATTTTTCAAATGGTTAAAAAAAGGACTTAGTTACTTTGCTTCATGACCATGTGGTCCTTTGCAGGTGTCTGAATGATTTCACATCCTGTCACATGATACTGACCGCATGACTTGATCCAAAACGGTCCCTTTATATTGGTTACTCCGAATGACATCAATGAAATTTATTTTTCCAGACATTCTTTCTCATAACAAAGCAACGACTTCTACACATTATTTTAACTGTTTTGCACTAATGTTGATATATGATGTTATAAAATCATGCCAGAATAAAAAATATATACATTTATTACATTTTAAGATATTTTAATCACAAATGAAATGGCTGTATTGGCCTTTGGACGGTTAAACCGAATGATCTTTTGACACTTCAAAATCTTTAAAATACCTTTAAAAGTAGCAAAATATAATTAAAACCTTTTAGATTCAATAAAAGAGATCTAGTTGTACAACCTTACATACTTTGGATGTCATATCTATGTTTTTTATTATTATTAAAGGTGCCATCGAATGTTTTTTTAAAAGATGTAATATAAGTCTAAGGTGTCCCCTAAATGTGTCTGTAAAGTTTCAGCTCAAAATACCCCATAGTTTTTTTTAATTAATTTTTTTAACTGCCTATTTTCGGGCATCATTATAAATGCGCAGATTCAGGCTGCGGCCCCTTTAAATCTCATGCTCTCCACCCCCGGAGCTCGCGCTTGCCTTGAACAGCATAAAAAAAAGTTCACAAAGCTAATATAACCCTCAAAATGGATCTTTACAAAGTGTTCGTCATGCAGCATGTCTAATCGCGTAAGTATGGTATTTATTTGGATGTTTACATTTGATTCTGAATGAGTTTGATGGTGCTGCGTGGCTAACGGCTAATGCTACACTGTTGGAGAGATTTATAAAGAATGAAGTTGTTTATGCATTATACAGACTGAAAGTGTTTAAAAATGAAAATAGCGACGGCTCTTGTCTCCGTGAATACAGTAAGAAACGATGGTAACTTTAACCACATTTAACAGTACATTAGCAACATGCTAACGAAACATTTAGAAAGACAATTTACAAATATCACTAAAAATATCATGTTATCATGGATCATGTCAGTTATTATTGCTCCATCTGCCATTTTTCGCTATTGTTCTTGCTTGCTTACCTAGTCTGATGATTCAGCTGTGCACAGATCCAGACGTTAATACTGGCTGCCCTTGTCTAATGCCTTGAACATGAGCTGGCATACGCAAATATTGGGGGCGTACATATTAATGATCCCGACTGTTACATAACAGTGTTATGTTGAGATTCGCCTGTTCTTCTGAGGTCTTTTAAACAAATGAGATTTATATAAGGGAGGAGGAAGCAATGGAGTTTGAGACTCACTGTATGTCATTTCCATGTACTGAACTCTTGTTATTCAACTATGCCGAGGTAAATTCAATTTTCAATTCGATGGCACCTTTAAGGACTTTGTACAAAAAAAAAAATGACTCTTCACGTCATTGCCCTATATATATAACACACAAAAGTTATTAGTATTAGGGCTGGGGTAAAAAAAAACAACAAAAAAAAAACAATGCACCTAACTATCACAATATTTTTTTACAATTTTAAAATTGATTTTTTTTTATTCCTGATTTTATATAGTTAAAATCGGAAAAATAAGTTTCAAAATCCAATGACACATGAGACTCACAAGAGTTGTGTCTTCGTCTAAAGCCTTTACTTTGGCCAGCCATGTCCATGTGACGTTCACCGTAACTCTTGGAGTAGTGTGGCACCGGAGACAGCCCTCCTTCCTGCAATTTGGGTTCAGTTTTATTAGGTACTGTGACAGGAGCGCTGTTGACTGGGGCGCCACCACCCTTGTCCTTGCGCCCGCCATGCGGCGTCAATGTGGAACTGGAGTCTGGACCATTCTGCTTTGGCGCTTCATTGAAGCTCTTACGGATCTCCAGGATTTTGAGATCTTTAATGTCCATGGCACTGTGGATTAGAAAGATGTACTTGTTTAATTGTGTTTGGTATACAAATTCTGATGATCCAGTATTAAATGTTCTGTTAAGAATTGGACTTCAGAGTACATATGTGGACTTCAAAATACCACAAAAATGTAGAATATGCCCACTGAGACAAAGTTGTCTATCTTAAAAACATCTTTGAACATCAAAAAGGATTAAAAAAAACAGACACTACAATGTCAGATATAGGATTTTAGGATCCTCATTTTATTATTTACCTGAAAGTGACCTCAGGCACAGTACACTTGACTCCATTGTGGAAGGGATGTCTGAGAGAGATGGTCTGGCTGGTCTGATCTACTGAAGATACTTCTCCTTGATACACTCCTAGAGTTGCTCCACAGTGAATTGAAACAAGACTGCCAACCCAGTCTGATGCCATTCTGACCAGCTGAAATGAGATTAAAATATGTTATTCTTTATGAGTTTTATATTAAAACATAACTCATAAAAACGTATTTTTTGTGTGGGAATACATTAATATAAGGACTATTATGGAGGGATAAATCAAGTATCGAACGGTAGATGGGAAGATGCTAATGTTAGCAAGATAGATGTACAGGACGCAACGGCTTTATAAACTACATTTTTCGTCGTCGGTTTTATAAAACTAGTAAAATGAGTTCATCACCTGTTGTCAAGTGTAAATCCTTGAAATAATACAGGTAACAGTTATATCGTGATAGATTTTGCTGAACTCTTGTGAAGAGCTCGACTACGCGAACGGCTTCTTCTATGATGATTCACTGAGCGAGTATCAGTTTTGAATCTGCGTTTACTGCCACCCACTGGACAACCGCCAACGTACATTGAGCTCATTGCCATCAACGCAAAAATCTTAAATTAAAGGGATAGCTCACCCAAAAATGAAAATTACCCCATGATTTACTCACCTTCAAGCCATCCTAGGTGTATATGACATTTTTCTTTCAGACGAATATAATCAGAGTTATATTAAATAATGTCCAGGCTAATCCATGCTTTATAATGGGAGTGGATGGTGGCCCAAATTCTAAAGACCGAAAAAATGTACTCATCCATTATAAAAGAAGTCCACACGGCTCCAGGGGGTTAATAAAGGCCTTCTGAAGTGAAGTGATGCGTTTGTGTAAGAAAAATATCCATATTTTAAACTTTATAAACTGTAATCTCTAACTTCCGCTAGCTGTTGTACGCGCATTCACGGCAGCAAAGGAAATCCACGTGAAGAAGCGAATTTTTTGACCTATACTCTACATTTTGTTAGTGTTAAAATGTTGATTTCTTGTGAATGCCACAGTCGCCGGCACCACTGCCGCTTTTACAGTCATGAGTATGAGGTAACGCAGCTCTGTTTATCATATTAGATACATTTGAGTGTGTTGAAAATTGTTATAACGTTACTCTGTGCGTTCGCTCGGCGGCTGCTGTGAGACACTGTTACACACTGCAGTAAGATAGATCGATTTTAGAATATATTAAATGCTGGATAGCTTGTGTTGATAAATGACATGGAATTAATTTTAAAACGTATTGTATGATGGAGAAAATGCTGTATTACTGTTACTAAAAATAAAGCTGCATCTGATTATGCTATTTTAGCTACTTCACAAAATAGTGTTTTTCTCTGAGGCATGGTAAAGCATGGTACTCTCAAAAAATCAAGAAAATTAGATTTAAACAATAAGATTAAACGTGTTGAGCTATATAACAACAATTAGTTTTCTGTCAATAAATATATCAAAACAGTTGTTCCCTTGTCTATTAAAACGTGTAATATATTAAAGCGTCTTTGGTGTTTCCATGGTTTCTACAAAATAAAACCGGAAACCGAGGGTAACGCGGGTATGACGCAGTTGACAGGCGACTCCTCACACGTCCCAGAGCCTTGGTTAAAATTGCAATTTTCTCACAATTTACAAATAGTTGTAAACATTTGGGATATTTTAAGTACTCAAGTGAGCAAAAATAACACTGGCCTAGTGGTTTTTGGATATTTTACTGCAAAAATATTACATATTGCACCTTTAATAACGATATTTCTCATTTATAATAAAATTAATATTAAATTAAGCAATATTCGCCACCAGGGGCTTTTGTTTATATTTAAATGGAAATAAATTCTTAATCTGCATATCTGTTCTTGTCAGTTATGGGTCAGCTAGCTTGTGTTACCTGATAAGTTCAAAGACGGAAGAGGAACCTGCACATGTCTGGTAGAAACAAGTCATGCGAAGACCATTGATGAATTCACTGTGGCATTTCCCACAAGCTCCAACAGAGCCTGAGATGCCTTCAGGACTGTCTGAGCGGTGACAGCCAGAGCCAGCACCGTGTTTGTGGTGTGAAGGTGAAGCAGGACTCGGCTAGAGGCAGAAGCTCTTATCTGATTTGAAGTGAAATTGCAGTGTGCTTTGTTGTGGTGCAGATTAAATGATTTTTAGATTACATTTCAAAAGTTCTTCAATGATTTATCCTCTTCACATTACCTGAAATAGTCGTTATAAATTATTATTTAATATTAAATATGAATAAATTAATTATTAATAATTATTTAATTACAATAGTTATTTAATATTAATTATATTACAATTTATACACAAAAGTGGCTGAACTTTTATTATGCAGAATGTGACACATAATTTTACCTGAAATATATAAATACATTTCTCATTATAGAATGGTAAGATCATAAAATTAAAAACCTTATAATAAAGTTTTTTCAATGCAAAAAAATAAATAAAATAAATGATTTTACGAGATAAACAGTTTTTATGTTGCATGGAATTTTAATTAGACCACAAAAATATAATTTTGCACTATAACGTTGAAAAATAACTATTGTGACATCATTAATCTTTGTTTAATATAAAATATGAAATAAAATTATTCAACCGTTTAAAATAAATCCCGCGACACTGATTTTAATAAAAATCAAACACGCCGCTCTTTCTGGAGAGCCAATCAACGCTTACCAAATCTCCGTGACCCCGCCTCCCACATGACCTCGCTATCATGTGATCATGTGACCACAACATCACAACAAAAATGTCTGCCTGCTTCTTTTCGGTGCGGTAAATTGTTTTTATCGTTTCACAAATATATTAAAAGGGTGTGTGCATGTGCGTCAAAACTACTGCGAAGACTTTTTTTTAAACCAACAGTGAATAATTTACCACGTAAGCGACGGTACTTGTATCTGTCAGTTTATTATTGATTTGATTCATTAGTAACACTAATATCTTGTGTTTTGTGAAAAGCTTCATCATGGAGCCCACCGCATCGGGAATATTCTGCAACAGGATGCTCAGCATGGTGAACTCTGAGGATGTGAACGCCATCATTCAAGCTCAGAGACATATGTGGGTTTCCCTATCTAGTGAGTGACCTACCTAGGCAGCATTTGTACTGATTTTTGATTTTGCTGCATGTCTTCCAGGCTTGACCGGTTTGAGAAGACCAATGAGATGCTAATTAACTTCAATGGGCTGTCCAATGTGCGCTTACAACAGATGAATGAACACTTTCTAATGCACACCCGTACATTAATAGAGATGAAGAAAGACTTGGACAGCATCTTCAGACGAATAAGGTATTATATATCCATAACGTAACTATAAGGTGAATTATTGTACTGTGGGACACCTAAGATCTGCACATTTCTTGTTCTATTACAAGCAAATGTATGATAACGTTAATACATTCTGATAAAATTTGGGGCAAATTGAAAGTGCAAACAGTGTCTAAAAAAATAAAAATAATAATATTACAAAATATGGTGCAACAAGTCATTTCCTAACATCATTTTGTGTTTCCTCAGGACTTTAAAAGGCAAGGTTGCGAAACAATATCCAGAGGCCTTTAGCAGTAAGTTATGCAGTATTTTATATTGGAATACACTAGGATTAAAACTGTTATAGGCCTAAATAATAACTGCATAGAAATAACCAGAAATCTGATTCTGAGTAAAATGTGTGTGAATAAATACATTTATTAAGCGTTTATAACATGTAAGTTAAAAATGGCTCATTTGTTGGCAGGTATTATGTTAAAGTCACCCTTTTTATTCATGTAGTTATAACTGCTTATCAATGACTTACAATGCATTTGTAAATAAGTTATTAGTCATTAACAAAACACCTTTATAAACCCTTTACAAAGAGAACCTTAATGTAAAGTGTTACCAGATTTTTTTTTAAATAAATTAATACTTTTATTCAGCAAGTACACATGATCAAAAGTGACAGTAAAGACATTTATAATATATAGTTTGCACAAAACTATGAAGCAGCACAACTGTTTTTAACATTGATAATAAAAATAAATGTTTCTTGAGCAGCAAATCAGCATATTAGAATGATTTCTGAAGGATCATGTGACACTGAAGACTGGAGTAATGATGCTGAAAATTCAGCTTTAACATTGCAGGAATAATATTTTAAAATATATTCAAATAGAAAGCAGCTATTTTAAATTATAATAATATTTCACAATATTACTGTATTTTTGATCTTTTAAGTACTCCAAGCATTTGAATATATATTGTGCATTTCTAATTTTGTACCAGTTTTGCTCATGTACTTTTATCAAACCACTTTGTTTCCAAAAGACATCAATGAATGTTCCAACCTGGAGGATGATGATGAGTTTGACCCCATCCCTCCCAGTATGGCCACCACCATCACTACCACTGCAACGTCCGAACAGAGCACAGAGTCATGTGACACAAGCCCTGATGTGATCTCACCCACCATTAGCTGCTCTTCTGAAGATCCCTCTCAAGAGAACACTGGCACACCAACCTCTGACAGTCATGAACCGGCAGTGTTACGGGACGAGGGTCCGGATTCAGCTGACATTTAAATTTATAATATGGTGTTTACTACATCCAGATGCCACTTAAAGGGTTAGTTCACCCAAAAATGAAAATAATGTCATTTATTACTCACCCTCATGCCGTTCCACACCCGTAAGACCTTCGTTAATCTTCGGAACACAAATTAAGATATTTTTGTTGAAATCCGATGGCTCAGTGTGGCCTTCATAGGGAGCAATGACATTTCCTTGCTCAAGATCCATTAATGTACTAAAAACATATTTAAATCAGTTCACGTGAGTACAGTGGTTCAATATTAATATATAACGACTTATTTAGTGATGGCTGATTTCAAAACACTGCTTCAGGAAGCTTTGGAGCGTTATGAATCTTTTGTGTCGATTCAGCGGTTTGGAGCGCCAAAGTCACATGATTTCAGCAGTTTGGCGATTTGACACGTGATCCGAATCATGATTCGACCATCACGAACGTTCATCACTATATAAGTCGTTATTTTGTTTTTTTTGGCGCACCAAAAATATTCTCGTCACTTTATAATATTAATATTGAACCACTGTACTCACATGAACTGATTTAAATATGTTTTTAGTACATTAATGGATCTTGAGAGAGGAAATGTCATTGCTGTGAATGCAGGCCTCACTGAGCCATCGGATTTTATCAAAAATATCTTAATTTGTGTTCTGAAGATGAATGAAGGTCTTACGGGTGTGGAACGACTTGAGGGTGAGTAATAAATGACATTATTTTCATTTTTGGGTGAACTAACCCTTTAAAGATGCAAGTCTACGGCTTAAAGTTTACCATGTGAAAGTGTGCTACTAATTTTGTGTTATTTTCAGTTTTCTGTTACAACATTACATATATTTGAATGACTGCTCTGGTAATGGCCTAGAAAATTAATGCAAACTATTTTTTTTGCAGATAAAAAAATTCCAAAGATGATTATGATACAGTTAAATACAGACATGTATACCTGTTGTTGTGTAATATTTCATGTTAAAACCGCATTAGTTATTATTTAGTATTATTTTTTGGACTCAGAAAAATGTATGTCGTAAATAAAAGCTTTGTCACAGTATGCAAGGTTTGCAACCTGTTTGCATAAATTTGGATTATTTTGTACTCCAAATTCGGAATAGTCTACTAATCTTACTATTTCTAAAACATAATAATAGAAATAGTGCTAGGAGTAAGCTAGTGTTCTATTCCGAATCCATTTTTTTTAAACAGTAAAATGACTACATTCCCCATAATTCACCGAACCGGAAGCTCGCGACTACAACGCATCAGCGTCCTTCTGTTCCGACGCCTCTACATTCTGTCCGTTATTTCATTAAACGCTTAATGTAAAAGAAGATTATTTATTTGAGTGTTGTATATAAAAACAATGAGCCGCTTAAAATAGCATTTCAAGGTAGGTGGAGAGCGAAATTATTAAAATGGCAAGCCAGACAAGTGCACGGCTAGCAGTGGCTAACAGTAACCATAGACAACTGAGATAGTGGAGCGTTGACAGACAAATTGTTTAAATTAATTAACTTTAAAAGATGTTTACAATCAAAACAGGCCTACGTCCTAACTTCTATGTATTAAAACTTTTCGCATATTTAGCATTGTATGCTAATAACACAGAAAGTTGATGTAACTACTGCTCTTATGATTGTGCAACTCCTCTTGATGTACAAATGATGAATTGCAGCTTAAATTCATGAGGAAGAAAACAGCCAGCTGCTGTGACGATGAGGAGGCTGAACAAAAAGAAAGCCCTGAACTTTGTGAAGGAGTTGGATGCTTTTCCCAAGGTTCCTGAGAGTTATGTGGAGACAACAACGAGTGGAGGAACTGGTGAGAGATGAGCTGAGATTTCATTTGTCAAAATTATGGTTTGTTTAAACAGACTATATATGTGCACGAGTGTGTGTGTATCAGTGTTATTTTAACTGTTAGTATAAGTACTAGTATAGTATATGCTATATATAGTAGTTAATATAAATGAGATACCGTTACAGTTTTTATTTTGATTAAAATAAATGTGACCCTGGACCACAAAACCAGTCATAAGTCGCACGGGCATATTTGTAGCAATAGCCAACAATACATTGTATGGGTCAAAATGATCAATTTTTCTTTTATTCCAAAAATCATTAGGATATTAAAGGATTAGTTTACTTTCTAATTAACCTTTCCTGATTATTTACTCACCCCCATGTCATCCAAGATGTTCATGTCTTTCTTTCTTCAGTTGAAAAGAAATTAAGGTTTTTGATGAAAACATTCCAGGATTTTTCTCCTTATAGTGGACTTCAATGGAGCCCAAACGGTTGAAGGTCAAAATGACAGTTTCAGTGCAGCTTCAAAGGGCTTTAAACGATACCAGACGAGGAATAAGGGTCTTATCTAGCGAAATGATCAGTCATTTTCGAAAAAAATACAACTGTATATGATTTATAAACACAATGATCACCTTGCACATGCTTCCGCTTTCTGTATTTTTCAAAAAGCTTACGCTGTATTGTCCTACACCTTCCCTATTCTACTTACGGGACGAACGCGGCACCAGTTCCGTTTTTTTCTGTAAGTAGAATAAGGAAGGCGTAGGACATACGGCATAAGCTTTTTGAAGAATATGTTCGTTTAAAGCCCTTTGAAGCTGCACTGAAACTGTAATTTTGACCTTCAATCGTTTGGAGTCCATTGAAGTCCACTATAAGGAGAATAATCCTGGAATGTTTTCATCAAAAACTTTAATTTATTTTTGACTGAAGAAAGAAAGACATAAACATCTTGGATGACATGGGGGTGAGTAAATTATCAGGAAAAGTTTATTAGAAAGTGGGCTAATCCTTTAAGTAAAGATCATGTTCCATGAAGATATTTTGTAAATTTCCTACAATAAATATATCAAAAATTTATTTTGAGAGTGGATATAAGAACTTCATTTGGTCAACTTTAAAGGTGATTTTCTCAGTATTTTGATTTTTTTTAGTTGTATCTCGGCCAAATATTGTCCTATCCTAACATACCATACATCAATGGAAAGCTTATTTATTCAGCTTCCATAATTTTCAAAATGGACTCTTATGACTGGTTTTGTGATCCAGGGTCACACATGTTTTGAATAAGTTTTAGTAATTTGGTTGTGTGTTTTTGCCATTTTTTTTTTATTTATTTTTTTTTATCATTTTTTAATGTGTATATAGAGTTTTTATTACTTTTTATTTTAGTACATCATGTTAAACTAAATGAGAATGAAAAATGTTTCCTTGTCAAATAGCTGAAATAAAATATGTTTATTTAAATATATATATTTATATATTTAAATTAAATGAACATTTATTTAAAGTAAATAATTTTTTATGGTTTTAGTAGTTTTATTTTTTTGTTGACTATTATAACCCTGATGTATGCCATATAGATGGATGGATGGATGGATGGATGGATGGATGGATGGATGGATGGATGGATGGATGGATAGATGGATGTATAGGTGGATGGATGTATGGATGGATAGATGGATGGATAGATGGATGGATAGATGGATGGATGGATGGATGGATGATAGATGGATGGATAGATGGATAGATAGAAAGATAGATGGATGGATGATAGATGGATGGATAGATGGATAGATAGAAAGATAGATGGATGGATGGATAGATGGATGGATGATAGATGGATGGATAGCTGGATAGATGGATGGATGGATAGATGGATGGATGATAGATGGATGGATAGATGGATAGAAAGATAGATAGATGGATGGATAGGTGGATGGATGTATGGATGGATAGATGGATGGATGGATGGATGGATGAATAGATGGATGGATAGATAGATAGATAGATAGATAGATAGATAGATAGATAGATAGATAGATAGATAGATAGATAGATAGATAGATAGATAGATAGATAGATAGATAGATAGATAGATAGATAGATAGATGGATGGATGGATGGATGGATGGATGGATGGATATATAGATACTTTATGGCTGTTCTCAAATATTACTGCTGTGGTACTTAATTGAATCATCATAAAGCAAATTACATTTTTTTCTTTCTCAGTGTCTGTGTTGGCCTTCACGGCCATGGCACTCTTGGCCTTCTTTGAGTTCTTTGTGTATCGGGACACATGGATGAAGTACGAGTATGAAGTGGATAAGGATTTTACTAGGTGACTCTTTTACATAACAGCAAATTATTGTGTATCTGCATATATTATAGCCGTAAGCTGTGCATTAAAAACACTAACATTTTAGTTTCTTCATCTTGCAGCAAACTACGAATTAACATTGATATCACAGTTGCCATGAGGTGCCAATGTAAGTAAATCTTACTGTAGTAATGGGTTGTATGACTTGTAGCATAAATTTGTCAGTAATCGTTTGAATTAAAAAAAAATTTCTTCAGTTGTTGGTGCAGATGTGTTGGATCTCGCTGAGACGATGGTGGCGTCTGATGGCCTGCAGTATGAACCCGTGAGTATCTGAATGTTACTTATTTCCTAGTATATTTTACAGTTGTGCCATAACATGTTTACGACTCTTTCGCAGGTTGTTTTTGACCTTTCTCCTCAGCAGAGAATCTGGCACAGGTATATTACTTTTGATTACGTTTTCACCTGTGAAGTTAGGATGCAATTCTAATGTCAATATAAAGATGTAGTTATAAAAAGTAAAATCCTTTTTGTGTCCCTCAGAACACTTTTGCTCATTCAGAACCATCTGCGTGAGGAACATTCACTCCAGGATGTTCTGTTCAAGAATGTCATGAAAGGTGCCCCCACTGCTCTCCCACCCAGGTCAGAACACATGACACTGTATGAGAAGATATTACACCATGTCGAACGTAAAGTCGGCATGAAACGGAAGTTGTGATTCTCTATTGTGGCGTATATCCAAGTAAAACGGCTTCTCGGACAAGAATAAATGTGGGGCGGGGTTTGATTTTGTCCATCGGGATTTAATTGGATTGTTGTGGTTTGCTGTTGGTCGATCTCATGTGAGTGACAGGTTGTCCCACCCAGTAATCGTGTCTTCAGAGAAGATATTTTCAATTAAATTGAAGATTACGAACGCACATGAATAAAAAAAATTATGTGCATAGATAAATCGTTTATAATAAATACTGCAATATTCAATAAAAAACAAGAATTGTCCATTTTGTTTTCATGGTGACTTTAAAGCGAATGTCGTTTTGTGTTTACTGTGTAGGGAAGATGACCCCACACAGCCCCTAAATGCCTGCCGGATTCATGGACACCTCTATGTCAATAAAGTAGCAGGAAATTTCCACATCACTGTTGGCAAGTATGTTTCGTTTCATTCTGTTTTTTGCATCCAATTACATTTTGACTCCAGTAAAAGTTGTTTTTAACCCTTGTGCGGTCTTCGTTTGGGAAGTACACTCAGGGTCTTCGGGGTCTCTACAGACCTCAGGCAACAAAATGCAATTTTGTAACAAAATACTTGTTTTTTTTTTAAACAAATGTCATTTTATTCTGTTTATTAATGTTTTTACTCCATGTTTGTGCAGTTTTTGGAGGATTTATCATATTTTTTAAATTTATATAAATAAATTAAAATTGTTTTTTATACAAAAACAGCTTATTATGTAAAATTCACTTTATAAAAGACCCACATTTCTAAATTTCATTCATGGGGATAACATGGATAATTTGACATGGTTTAGTGTAAGATTTTTGCCCATCTTTTGGAAAATGCAGTTATAAAAGTAAAAAAAATATATAATTTTTACCAGTAGATGGCTGCAGAGCTCCACTATTTGCTATGTGTTATTTGATTGATTGAAAGGCATCTTTTCACAAGTATTTTTCAGTTGGATTCATATCTAAATATTCTGAAATCACAATTATAACAATAAAGGCTACTTTTTTGTCAAAGTTTAGTATTTTTTGTAATGAAAAAAATCAGTTTTTCAATATTGTTAAATTATGATGAGACTCCATTTAGAAATTGGACAAAATTCATCCTCAAAATCAATATTTTTGAAAAACTTATTTTTCAGCACAAAAAAAATGCTAAACTTTGACAAAAAGTAATTTTTATTGTCTTTTATTGTCATAATTGTGATTTCATAATATTTAGATATAAATCCAACTGAAAAATACTTGTGAAAAGATGTCTTTCAGTCAGTCAAATAGCAAATAGTGGAGCTCTGCAGCCATCTACTGGTAAAAGTGATTTTTTTTTTTTTTAGCTTTTAAAACTGCATTTTCCAAAAGATGGGCAAAAATCTTACACTAAACTATGTCAAATTATCCATGTTATCCACATGAATGAAAGTTAGAAATGTGGGTCTTTTATAAAGTGAATTGTACATAATAAGCTGTTTTTGTATCCAAAAAATATTTATTTATTTATATAAATTTAAATTATATGACAAATCCTCCAAAAACTGCACAAATATGAAGTAAAAACATTAATAAACAGAGTAAAATTACATTTGTTTTTGTTTTTTTAAAAAAAACGATTATTTTGTTACAAAATTACATTTTGTTGCCTGGGGTCTGTGGAGACCCCGAAGACCCTGAGTGTGACCCTTTTTTTACACTAACATAAAAACAAGATATCACTCTATTTTTTTTTTTCTTTGTAGATCTAGAAAGTGTTAACAACTGTACAAAGTTTCATGTCATTTGGACAAAGAACATTTTTTTATTTGAGCAAATGTCATTTGGGGTCTGTGCAGATATAAGGGTTAAACTTCTGCAAACTTACTTTTAGAGTCCAAATGTATGTCAGCTGAAGAGTCCATTTGATTGTTGATGTAGTCAAATGATGTACACTTTTGAATGAGAATGAATATCATCTGCTCTCTGTGTATTTCCTTATTTCATGTTCATTTCAGGGCCATCCCACACCCTCGAGGTCATGCTCATCTAGCGGCCCTGGTCAGCCATGAGAGTAAGCCGAAGAGTTTCTTCAGACCCTAACATAGTTTGTTCATAGCCTTGTTCTAGAAAAGTAGGGGTTTGGTGATAAAAGTTTTTATCTGAATGGCTGATTCTATGCAAAACAAATCCTGTGCTTTTGCATGCAGACTAGAAGGCAACATCTGTTCCACTGAAAAAGGAAGTGGTACCTTAAGTCTTATGTTAAAAAGTTCAGTTTGCTAATGAGGACTGTTTTACTTTTCAGCATACAACTTCTCCCATCGGATAGACCATCTGTCTTTTGGAGAGGAAATACCAGGCATATTAAATCCACTGGATGGCACAGAAAAAGTGTCTGCAGATCGTAAGTGATTGTAACTTTTATCAAGAAATTTAGGGAAAAAGTGTGTTTCTAAATCAATAATTTCACTTTTGGTGTGAAAGGGTCTTTACATTTGCCAAAAATAGAACTTTAGTTTTTTCTTATTAAAAAAACAAAAAAGCAAGCCCAGCCCAGGTGAGAAACAGTAACGCAAAAGTAATGTAACGCATTGCTCTCCATAAAAAATAACTAAGTAACGCAATTAGTTACTTTTTAGGGAGTAAGGGGCCGTTCACACAAAATGCGTTTTTCTATTCCAATGCGCTACTTTCCCATTGTTTTTCTATGTAAACACGCGCTTGACGGACGTGCATGACCGTTACGTCTTTTGCAGCGCCTCACACGAGTGCCGCGTTTTTAAGAGGCCGTGTCAAGTTAAAAGAATTTCAACTTTTACACGCAGCGCAGCTCATCAATGTCAGTTCCAAAACGGTGGACCAATCAGAAGAACTTGGAGGCGGGGCAAGCGTTGCGAGTTGGCATGACAACTGTTTTATATAATGGCAACATGGCGGAGGAGGCACTCATTATTATCTTATTTTCTTTTTTTCCATGTCAAAACTTGTATCTGTAAATTCTGCAGTTTGCCTATTTCTATTATTTCCGTTATTGTCGTTATTGCATCACGTCTCAAAGGCGCGTCTCGAGACTCTCGCGTTCTATGCTGCGCTTTTTTTAAAACTACTCCTGAGCGCCGTGTCTCGTGCGTTTTTAGACGCAAAGACGCGTTCTGTGTGAACGGCCCCTAACAAAATATTGTAATCAGGTGTGCCTCATACGTCCTGTAAAGTGAATCTGCGGGCTCTTTGATCGCCCCCTGGTGGCTGGATGCAGTACAGGTCATAAACCCTGCCCTCTCCATGTAAAGGAAAGGCACTTGAGTCAAAATAAAAAAAAATAAACTACACTTCCAATAACATTTTCCGAAAGATGGTTTTGGTCATTTAAGATAGTTGTTATCATGCCGATATATATTCAATTGTTCATTTTTGAGATAAGTTTGATTTTAGCTAGCAATTTGATGCTATAGAAACGGGGCGTGTCGTCATGATTGACAGTTGTGATTGACAGCTTCTCTGAGGACTGTCGGAGCTTCGAGGGGAGATTGAAGATATAACTAACTATTAATTTTCGATTTCTGTGTTATTTCACACCGACAAAATGAGCTGTTCAGCAGTAAACTGTACTAACCGACCTACAGGATCTGACGGATCACTGAACTTTTTTTCGGTAACTTTAAATGTGGGCTTCATAAGCTAATTAATAAATGTTATTAGCTAAGATAACAAGCCTAACGTTAGCCATGACGGGAAAAAATAGGTGACTATTATCTGACAGTTACTAATTATTTTTATGGGTATAAAATAACAATTAGCAGGACAAAACTAATGATAGCCTACTCTAGGGCTGGGCGATATATCGTATGCGATTGTCATGCGCATTTCGTCAGTAAAGCCGGTTCCCTGATTACCGCTAAATCGCCATCACCTGCTTTCAAATGGAGCGGCATTTAATAGACAGAACCGTAGTTCACTGACAAGCTATGCAATATCGCGTTCATTATCGAAGGCGATTCATCTGCGATAATGAACGCGATATTGCGCAGCTTGTCAGTGATCTACAGCAGGTGATGGCGATTTAGCGGTAATCAGGGAACCGGCTTTACTGACAAAATACGCGTGACAATCGCATGCGATATATCGCCCAGCCCTAATTATAATGGAAGGAAGCGGCGTCACGGCGTCCATGATTGTAATGCATTACTTTTAAAAGTAACTTTCCCCAACACTGTTTATAAATAACATCTATTGTTTGTTTTTGTTGTTTCTGCTAGATAATCAGATGTTCCAGTACTTTATTACCATTGTGCCCACAAAACTGCAGACGTACAAGTTGTCAGCGGACACACACCAGTATTCAGTCACTGAACGGGTACAGACGACTTTAAAATTTCAAAATATATATTCATAACCATCTGTCGTTTTAATTAAAGTTGCATATGACACGGTTTGCTACATTTTACAAAGTTGAATTTTAAAGTTATGTTCGTAAAGTACATTGTGTATGCACGATTGCCCAAGGATGATGCCACATTTGGACTCTCTTTCCTCTAGGAGCGAGTGATAAACCACGCAGCGGGGAGTCATGGGGTTTCTGGGATCTTTATGAAGTACGACATCAGCTCTCTGATGGTAAAGGTGACTGAGCAGCACATGCCTCTGTGGCAGTTCCTCGTGCGGCTCTGTGGCATCATAGGAGGCATTTTCTCAACAACAGGTAGATGGAGAGAATATCTGCTAATCAAAAATATCTCATTTGAAATGATTCAACGATTGTGATTTGTTTCTGCAGGCATGTTACATGGTCTGGTTGGCTTCTGCGTAGACGTGGTCTGCTGTCGTTTTAAACTGGGGGTTTACAAGCCGAAGACTGTGAGTAGTGACTGGGGGGGCATCGTTTTTTAATTGTTTTAGAACTGAGCATTGACACTCATGTTGTCTTTTGTCTTTAGATGAGTGTTTTCGATGGCCAAGTGAACAGCCTGACGCCACTTCTGTCTGAGAACGGCGAACACTAGCCCACATTTAAAGATCAGTTCATTCACTATTCAATTTGAAACACAATTGTAAGTCCCAGGATTCAGTTAATACAGGATATTGAGGTTGACTGTCATTTGTGGTACTGTAAAGAGCCATCTGCACTGACACAATAACTGTTACACAGGTATAAATTCATAAATCTGTAGAAGAAAATATTGATTGGTGCAAAAATGAATGAATTTAAATTAGTGGACAGCTTTTTAAAAATATTATAGAAAAAGATTCTTGCATAAAAGCTTGTTAATTTTATTGCACTCATGAAAACATCTTTTATTTTTTTTTCTAAAGGTTATAATTTGATTGTCTGTGATGCCATGAAATACTCCCTTTTAAAAAGTGCAGGCCCAGATCTCACTATCAGACAATTTAGTCTTAAGCGAAGTGACTTTTAATACAAACTTAAAGGGTTAGTTCACCCAAAAATGAAAATTCTGTCATTAATTACTCACCCTCATGCTGTTGAACCACTGCAGTCACGTTGACTGTTTTAACAATGTCTTTAGTACCTTTCTGGACCTTTAAAGTGGTGATTATATTGCTGTCTGTGGAGGAGTCATATACCTCTCGGATTTCATTAATACGTGTTCTGAAGATGAGCGAAGGTCTTACGGGTGTGGAACGACACGAGGGGGAGTAATTAATGACAGAAATTTCATTTTTGGTTAAACTAACCCTTTAAAATATGAAGTAGCATCAGGAATATTTCAGACACGACCCATTCACAACAGTATTAGCATCTGGTTGGGATGTTTGTAATGATTGTCCCCAGCCAGAGGCGTGATCTCCACCTCAGGAAGGACTGAATATTTTATATTCATGTGCATTTCTAGAGATTGTGTTTGATATTATTGATACTGATAAATGAAAGTAATACAATCATGATTGTATTTGGTTATATGACTAAATTATACAAGGAGAGTTTCCCACGTTGTTTCTGCATGATTATAGATCACGCTGTTGATGCATAGATTCTTGTGCCAAAGCCTTTTCTAGTTCCATTAGGGTGTAATGGATAAATCGAAAGAGAATTTTAGTCCCTTTTTGAAAGTCTGGAGACAAATTACAGTCACGTATAACATCCTGTTGGTTTATTTTGCTTAGTTTATGAATTTTAATACAACATTCCCTAGGATTTTGCTGTTTTCTTGCGTATTATTCAGCGTGTCCTCTGAGAGTCCAAATAAAAACACTTTCTTATGCACCTGCACACCTGTGATATCTGTTTTGGAGTGTCGCCACCTTGTCTGTTATTGTCTCCCGAGCATCAAAATAAAATCTTGATTTCATAGTTGAAAGTTTGTCCTCAGACACTGGTGTAATATATTTAATTAAAATGTATAAATATACAATTTATTCTTGCATTCATTTTTTCTTTGTTGATGCTTTCTTACCCAAAGGACCTAAAAAAAGTGCAAATGACAATTACCAGAGCAGCTGGTTTAGAAATGATCTTTGTTCAGGCATCAACCTTGTTGCCAGCAGATCATATACAGACTATACAAATCATAACTAGATTTAGAGGGTTAGTTCACCCAAAAATATAAATTCTGTCATTAATTATCTTTGTATTCCAAAGATGACCTTTGTTCATCTTTGGAACACAGATTAAGATATTTTTGATGAAATCCACACTCTAAAAACTAATTCAGGGGACCTTTAGTCATTACTTAAATATATATATTGTTGTGAAATAAAAAATCAAGTTCTGAAATGCTTTTTACTTGTAATTATTTTATTGAGCTTGGATGACACACATTATGCCTATTGATTCGATATACTATCCTTTTCAGTTAATCAAAAATGTATTTAATTTTAAGTTCTGTTAATGTAAAATACAATCTGATGACGTGTAAACGTGTTTCATTGTTTTGAGTTATATGAACACTTTAAACTGGGCTGGGATTTATATTTCCCATCATGCTTTGCCCATGGCACTTGAAAGGGAGAGTAAATGCTAAAATTAAGTGTTATATAATGTTTTTTGCACAAGATTAATGGTAAGGGAGATTTAGCAGTAATTAGTGTTTTGTTATGCTAATTTAGAAGAGTTTCTGTTAATGTGGGTTTTTGGAGAGTTACCATCATGGTGACAAGCGGTGCTTGGTAAGTTCATGTTACTTAGAAATGCGTTTTATTGTGTCCAAAAAGCGTCTTCACCTTACTTAAAACATTATGTTGGATCAACTTAAATAGTTGCATTCATGTTGACAATTTTTAAGTTCATGTTACTTAGAAATGTGTTTTTAATGTGGCAAAAAAACATCTTCACCTTACTTAAAACATTATGTTGGATCAACTCAAAATATTGCTTTGAATTAATGTAATTCTCCCAATTGGCTTAAGTTAAAAATTCTAGTGGAAAACGTTAACATATTTTTTTTGTTGAACCAATGTTTTATTTTTTTTTAGAGTGCAAGAGATTTTTTTATTCTTCATTGAAAGCAATGAAATTACCACATTCAATGTCCAGATAAGTAGTAAAAACATTGTTAAAATAGCTGACGTGACTACAGTGGTTTAAACTTAAAATGTTATGAAGGGACGAGAATACTTTTTGTGCACAAAAACAAAAAAATAACGACTTTATTCAACAAATTAGTCTCTCCCTGTCTCTCCTCTGCTACGCTATTTTCGTTGCAGCTTCCAAGTTCTACGTCCGAACGCTGGCTCATTATTGGCCGACGCTGTTCACGTGAGCAGCACGAGACATGCGTGTGATGCTGACGCAGGAGCCGGCCAATAATGAGCCAGCGTTCGGACGTAAACACGGAAACGCAGCACTGCGCCAACTGATTTACAGACACGGGGAAGAGGAAAAATTGTTGAATAAAGTTATTTTTGTTTTGTTTTGGTGCACAAAAAGTATTCTCGTCACTTCATAATATTAACCACTGTAGTCACATTGACTATTTTAACAATGATTGTCCAGAAAAGTAGTAAAAACAATGTGGTAATTTCATTGCTTTCAAAGGAGAATAAAAAAACTATCGATATATCAAATCAAAATATCTTCATTTGTGTTCCAAAGATGAATGAAGGTCTTACAGATGTAGAACGACATGAGGGTGAGTAATTAATGACAGAAATCTCATTTTTGCGTGTCCTAACCGTTTAAGTTTTCTGAAGAAAGGCAGAGCTCGCAATAAAAAAAAGAAGAAATTTGTATGAAAAGAGATAATTCCAAAAAATGACATTTATACACCTTCATATCATTCCAAACCCAAATGACTTCTTTGTCCTGGGAAAGTCTCTCACAAAGGAGACATTCTGAAGAACGTTCAACTCTTTTCTACACAACAATAGTTCTTATTTCATGATGATTCATTATAAAGCTGTCAAGCTCAAAAAAGGATCATAAAAGTGGATATGACGACTCATTTGAACTACATTTATGGTGCTTTTTGAAGGTTGAAAGCTCCAGTCCCCTTTTCCTGCAAATGCATGGAAAAGAGCAACTGGAACATTCTTCAAATGATCTTTTTTTATGTTCCAGACAAGTTTTCAGCGACACTAGGGTGAGTAAATGAAGTATCTTTTGTTAAAATGATCTGTAACAAACCTTTTGTGTGACTTCAGTCTTAAATTATGTGAAAAAAATCTCTCGAACAAGCTCAAGAGCCTCATCATCCACGTTAGGCTTCGAATGGCAATCTAGTTTTGTACTGGTACTTTCTTCCACGCAGTGTCCATATGGCACAGTCTCTTGCTCGGCGATGTTTGAAACATTTGTCCTGTCCTGTCCATCTGAATCAGACGTGTCTTCATCTGTCTCCGGAATGATCATTGCCTCCTCTGTGGCTTGCACTGCATCTCTAGCACATGCCTACGACTCATAAGAGAAATAATAATAGTTCTGTGGCATAATTAATTCATTTATGCGAATCAAAATAAAATCCATTTACCTCATCCTTCAAAATGCTGAGCGCTGTTTCCACGAGCTCCCTCTCGTTCATCCAATACGAGACGACACTGAGAAAGACATAGTTGGGCGAAAACAAGTTTTTATGAACGTCTGTTCACATTATTAATAAGTGATAGTGGTGGTCTCTACCTTCGTTGCGTCGTCGCTATCCGTTTAGTGTTTTCATGTGACTTCTTCTTTTCCGCTTCTTTATCTTTACTGCATTTAACATCAGATTTCACCATCCACGGTGGAAGGTTTCGGTGTTTTTCAGACATTATGTAGTAGTTTAGGGTTCATTTGTACAGAACCAGGCAAAAGAATATATGTTTTGAAGATATGTTGTATAATGCGCCACCTTGTGGGCTGGAGAACAATATGTGGAGTGGCGTTTCTCAACGGGGGCGTTCAAAGGACAACTGGGGGCGCTGGAAGCAAAATCTTCGAAAGGGGGCTGTTAGGTGTAGCTGTAGTAGATAATACAACAATGCGACGAAAACGGCGTATCATTTCCATTACAACGACTGTAGCCGAAGTTCCAGTGAAATCAGCTTAGCACGATATGATATGTGTCTTTCTTGTTCTTGTTTACAATGAATATGAATACTGTAGTTTGATGATTGGCTTCTACTTCATTAAAATGAATATGTGGTGCCATTGCTGACAGCATGAAATGGGAACTTTAAAGTTTCAGTGCAAAATTCCTAAATAGCCTAAATATTCATTTTTATTTACAGTGATATAAATGATAATGAGTTCAACTGTCCAGTCAAATCAATTCTTTTATGTAGCATTCAGTAACATGCTTTTTAAGTGATATAGGTGAATAATAATAAACGCCAAAAATATATGATAAATAATATGTATGCAGTGCTCAGCGTAAATGAGTACGCCCCCTTTGAAAAGTAACATTTTAAACAATATCTCAATGAACACAAAAACTATTTCCAAAATGTTGACAAGTCTGTTTAACTTATAACATGAAAGTAAGGTTAATAATATAACTTAGATTACACATTTTTCAGTTTTACTCAAATTAGGGTGATGCAAAAATGAGTACACCCCACAACAAAAACTACTACATCTAGTACTTCATATGCCTCCATGATTTTTAATGACAGCATCAAGTCTTCTAGGCATGGAATGAACAAGTTGGCGACATTTTGCAACATCGATCTTTTTCCATTCTTCAAGAATGACCTCTTTTAGAGACTGGATGCTGGATGGAGAGTGAAGCTTAACTTGTCTCTTCAGATTTCCCCATAGGTGTTCGATTGGGTTCAGATCAGGAGCCACTGAATCACTTTCACCCTGATCTTCTTCAGAAATCCAACAGTGGACTTAGATGTGTGTTTAGGATCATTGTCATGATGGAAAAGTGCACGACGACCAAGGGCATGGAGTGATGGTAGCATCTTCTCTTTCAGTATAGAGCAGTACATCTGTGAATTCATGATGCCATCAATGAAATGACACCAGCAGCACTCATGCAGCCCCACATAAGGACACTGCCACCACCATGTTTCACTGTAGGCATCATGCATTTTTCTTTGTATTCCTCACCTTTTTGACGCCATCCAGTTTTGAAGCCATCAGTTCCAAAAACATTTATCTTGGTCTCATCACTCCAGAGTATAGAGTCCCAGTTAGTCTTCATCTTTGTCACCATTGGCCCTGGCAAACTCTAGACTGGCTTTTTTGTGCCTGGGCTTTAGGAGAGGCTTCTTTCGTGGACGGCACCCATGAACGCCATTCCTCTGCAGTGTACGCCGTATTGTGTCACGGGAAATAGTCACCCCAGGGTCCGTGTACTTTTGCGTCCATTTGTTTTTCCTTTTTTAAACCAGAAATGAAATATGGAAAATGCGGTTTCTTTGTTTTTTATTTTAACATTGATGAATATAATTAGCAGATACAAGCCAATTTTCTTTATGCAAGATTAATATTTTATTAAAAATAACATTAATGATATACAAGTTGTTATTTAATATGTAAAAATGCTAAATTTAATTTCCAGTGTTTTGCGTCATACACACAGACGCTAAAGCGCCCTCTAGTGCCTTTTCCTCTGGCGTCAATAGAATGACTCACTTCAAGAGCTAGCCTAAATTACATTGATTGATTTTCATTCATTAAATTACTATTATTATTTGTACATTTATATTTTAACCTAAACATTAAATTTCTAAACCTTATAGTCTCTTGTTTAGCGCTCTAACATGGTCGAGTTCCCGCTTGTGGTCTCAATCCCGTCATTTTGCTTTTTACTCTGTTTTATGCGAATAAAGGCCAAAACGATCTAAATTACTGACTTTTTTGTCTGGCTCTGTTAGGGGTTTTACATAGTTTTATATTGAGAAATTGTTTGGGATTAGGAGTCACTTTATAGCTATGCTATGCTGTTCAAATTGAAAATATTTGTTATGATGACAAAATTATAGGCTACCCGAATAAATATTTCTAATTTCTTATTGAAAGCAATGCGTTACGGTTGTGTCGCTGGACATTACGCTTTACTTGGCTTAATCCTACTAAAACAACAACCAGGGAGAAACTACATTTTCTCACACATTTTCTTGTCATCACTAGCATCTGCTATAACTGCAACGTGAACAAAATGGAAGGACAATATAAAGTTATGCGTTTATAATGGTTTTCTACAAGTGGAAAACGCTGAACGTTGAAAGCGCGTTGCCTTCGACCTGACCTGCTTGTCTGCACATCTTTATTGGTAATTTAATATCAGTGTCTTAATGCATTAGCGTTTTCTTCATAACTGTGTTTTATTTTCTAGGAAAATGCTTAACGTGTTATTAATTGTGTTCATAGTGGGCTGCTTATAAGGTGTAGTGAATTTGCTCCTCCAATATCACCATTAAGCCACATTAATATTTTTCACGTTAAGCACTTAGAATGTCCCGCTTCGCTGGACGCGTTTGCTGCCAGTATCTCTTGAACATGCGGCAGTATCGGACCCCTCGTGAGTGAGAACGGGGTGGAAATCAAGTCAAGATAGGGTGACCACCCGTCTCGCATTTTGCGGGACAGTCCCGAATTTGGGAGCTTTGTCCCGCTTCCCGCAAGACTTAAGTAGAGTCTCGCATTTCATTTATGTCTGTATTTTTTTTTCATCCCTGAAATTACAATACCACAGTAAGAAATATAATAAAAACTAGGAGCCTTTAAAAATCTATTTGCGCAGCCGTCATATTCTAGCTGTGAAAATAACCAACCAACGCAATCATAGAGAGAGGTTTTCCGTCTGATGACAACTGAATGGACAGCGCAAGAGCCTCATCAAAGTCTGTAAACACAACTACACCAGCAAGGATTTCATCTTACATACTGGATAAGAACCTCAAGACCTGCTTAAAGCTGCCCAAATCGATTAAAGCATGTAATCATCCATCCTGATGTTAAATATTTCCAACGAACGGCAGCGATCAAGCGCCACACACGGAAATGGTTGAGCACCTACAGAAAAACGAGATATTCTCCATTTGTTTTAACCAATACAAAATTGCGAAATTCAGACACGACTTTCTTCACACGTTAATAGTTCATTTAATGCGGGTTTTATGGCGTTATTATAATGAAAAATATCGAGAGCGCATTATTGTATCACGAAAGCGCATCACATACGCGAGCAGGAATCTCTCCGCTCACAGGCGGATTCCCTTGCACAAAACTGGACGCGCGCGCGCTATCGCTCAGATATTACATCTGCGCGCTCAAACTTTGTCCTCCTGCATGCAGCCGTGAATCTATCTTCTCTCCAGGATTTAATGTTGCCATAGGCGCAACATTATAAGCACCTACCGGCAGAAACATTAATCGGCGCATATGCCAAGTTTGCCAACAAATGTAAATCAATATTTACATAGCGTAATAGTTGTAAATGTATCTGTCTCATGCGTCTCGCAAAATCACATCTACTGTCCTACAGATCAATAGCCAGGTGGTCACCCTAAGTCATATATTATCATGTTTCAGAGACATGGCTCTCGAAAGTGTGGGGGAAACAACAATTTTACAAAAGAAAACTTGTAAATTGACATTTCTTCGACTTTAATCTGTCCTTTTTTAATTTTGGTTTATAAAGATGCAAAACGTAATAAACAAAAATCTGAAAATAAGTCAATATTTATTTTGTGCACATGAAATTTGTGTATTCGGTTTTAATTTAAATTTTGGTATTCACCATAGCATTTAAAAATACAACAACCGTTCGTTTTTTCTTTTTCTTGACGTGGTTAAAAAACGAAAAAGGAATGGACGCAAAAGTACACGGACCCCCCAGTTTGGCTTTCTACTTCTTTAGATAACTGCAGTGAACTTGCATGCCAATTTTCTTCAAGAAATTATTTTCTTTCTCAGGTCTCTTCCATGTGGTGCCATTGCTGACAGCATGAAATGGGGAAGGGGTTTTAACACCCTTTTATAGTCAACTGTCTGCTGGACACCTGTGTAATGAATAATTAGACTCACCTATGATTGAATTCTTGTTAAATTGAACATTTGTAATCAAAAATTTGCTTTGCTCCAGAGACTTTCAGTGTGGATTTCTTAAAATATTTGAAAGAAGTGCTCACCAAGACTATTTATTTGATCAAAAATAAACAGTAATATTGTGAAATATCACTACAATTTCAACAGTTTTCTAATTGAATGTATTTTAAAATGTTGTCTTCTCCCTTGCTGAATGAAATTGACTGTAGGCTATAACTTGACCCAACATGACATTTATTAAAAATACTCTTTTCCTGAAAACAAACAAACAAAAAAAACTGTAGGCATTCATGTAAAAATCTACCTTCACACACACACAGCTGGACTGATTACTTGCAAATTGTAGTCTGGCGTGATGAATACGATCTTCAACTACATGGAACTGGATTAAATATTTTGACTGTTGCAATCCCAATCAGATTTATGACCAGTAACGCTGCCTGAATCATAATCACGCACTGTTCGCTGTTAGCTAGAGGAGAACTGGCCCACCGACTGAGCCTGGTTTCTCCCAAGGTTTTTTCCTCCATTTTTATCACCTGTTCGTCACCTGTTGGAGTTTGGGTTCCTTGCCGCTGTCGCCTTTGGCTTGCTTAGTTGAGGACACTTGATATTCAACAAAAAAATAGTCCCTGAACAGCAATAGAAGTTACATTTGTTATGCCTCTAGATGGCGGCAAAGATTGTCTTTATTAGCAGTGTTGCCAAGTCTGTGGTTTTCCCGCGGAATTAGGCTACTTTAACATTGTTGCCGCGGGCTGAAGCGACCCCAAATCACATGATAATTAGCCACTGGAATGCGAATTGTACCAAAAACGTGGATTTTACCCCTCGGAACACGATTTTTACAGAGGGACCCCCCAAAACGTGATTGGGATAGTTTTGGGCTAGTTTTGAGTAGCAATTGAGCGGGTTTTGTTGTGAAAAAAACCTGGCAACCCTGTTTATGAGCAAGTCTCTCAGTCGCAAAGACTTTTATATTGAAACTTGACAAGACGCAAATGACAAATGCTTTGACTAGCGCTGTCAAGTGTCAGCAGGGCATGGGAAAACCCATTAAATGTTAAAAGGACAAGATCGCAGCGGGCATTCAAACTGATTTTTTATTATGAACATAGGACTGACCTGAAGGAAAATGCTAAATCTTAATGCAGTCACTACACTCGGTCACACGATGTCTCTCTCACAATACTCTTCTACATAATGCAGTAAGCTTCAATGAACAAAGTCAGTAGAGACACGTTTCAACAAGTTGCTAAGACAGATGCAGAAACATTCGCATTCAGTGGCGCAGCGATACTTGTGTAACGCGGTCAGCTGTATGTTTTCGGGAATTTTACAACGGCTTCGAATGCGGCGCAACCAATCAGAATCAAACTTTCCTTTTTATAATACAAATACATGACAATTTTTTATTTATTAACGTTATCAAGATTACTCATTTGAATGTATTATGACTACTTTTTGATTACTCTTTCTTAGTCCATAAAAAATGCCAAATTCCTAAAGCGTATCTGATTATGAGCACACACATCCTTGTTTATTCTACTTTGTGGGATCCAAATGACCCCAATAAGATAACAAGTAAAGGACCCCACAAAGTAATAAATACAAGTTTTCTCTCTCTCTCTCTCAAACACACACACACACACACACACACACACACACACACACACACACACACACACACACACACACACACACACACACACACACACACACACACACACCATTTATATTCAAGTGTCACTTGTGTTTTTAATTATCTTTCAGTATGATGAATAACTGCTCACACAATCAGACATGAGTAAATCAGAACTATAAAAAGAACTTCAGACCTTGTCAGAGTTTATTTAACAGTATATCAGAATATCATACAGGTAAACAAGATTTTAGCAAAATTTATTATATCCGTACTGTTGCATTTCATAAAAATATTTGATCACTTAGTCTTTGAAACTATCAATAATACATTAAACCATATTTATAGGAGTACAGCTGTACAAGGTAAATACACATCTAACACTAGACAGTAATATTGATCTGAATGGGCCCTGGTACGTGCCATCTTTCACAGATTCAATATTTTCCTCAGTAATATAAAATGTTTTTTTTTTTTTCTTTGTCTTATTTTCACAGCAGGCAGGATACAGCTTCAAACAGTAAAAGCTATGAGCTGTGCAATAAATGCATCCACATTTTCCTTCACCGTTTCTAGCTGTCTGTCTCTCCATGTAAACAGCAGTTTTTTCTAGCACACTGCACCCAATGATGGAATCGATGGAGACTACAAATATTATGTGCTAGCTACAAAACCATCAGGGATATATGAACAGGGAGCATTTTTATTGTGGCACACATTACTAATATACACGATCTTGTTTCACTGCAAAAAAAAAAAAATATTATGAATCACTATTTTCCTCTTGTTTTCCATCAAAAAACATCTAAACGTCCTTAAAACAAGATGAATCTAGTTGATATTGTACATCTTGAAATAAGTTTTTTTCAGTTTTTAACTAAAAACCTAAAACTTTAAATGCGTTTTGGTGGCCTGAAAACTCAAGCTTATGAAAACAGGTTTCAAAGTGCAAGTTTTTGAAAATGGTCTCCATGTAAACAACAAAAAAACAACGCGAATCTGTGAAAATGATAACGTCTTGTACATGCGTATTACATGTTCAGTCTATAGTGTTTCATCGCCATCCAATGGCCTGCCAGCAGAATACAGCGTTTTTAGTTGATCCGTGTGAATGGGGATCGTTTTGACAATGGTGTCATCTGTACGCAGAAAACTCGAAGGAAAAACTTCTCCGTTTTAAGCATATCGTTGTCATGTAAACATACCCTTAATTCAAGATATACTGTTTTAAATGTGCGCATTTCAAAAGTATGACAAATTTCCATTGAATTGGATTGAGTACTCTTTAAATGGTGTACATATGAATTAAGAATGCATCAAATTTGTATGTATTTTTATGATGGATGGATGAATTTTTGGAGTTTCAAAAACCAGAACATTATTTAATATAACTCCGATAGTGTTCGTCTGTAAGAAGATAGTCATGTACACCTAGGATGGCTTGAGGGTGAGTAAATCATGGGATAATTTTCATTTTTGGTTGAACTACTCCTTTAACTTGCTTTAAGGATGTTTATAAAATGTTACAGGAAAACGAGACAAAATACTGATTAAGAATGTTTCTCTCTTTTTTTGCAGTGTTGAGAAGTAGGAATGTGATAAGCTTAAATTGATATGCAACGCTTTCAATGCATCTCTTGACTCACTTTCCGTAGTTCAAGAGACCGCTTGAAAATCTGGAATTACATTCCACATACCTCAAAAACAATTGAATTGGCACAGTTATCAGCCTGTGATCAGAATGACAGGTGCTGAGCAGCATAAGACAATTTCACAATTAAATGAATACAAAAAGAGGTGAAACACTGCATGGCATCGAACCCTCCCTCCACACTGTGAGATTCAATCACTGTAAATGTTTCTGTTGATCACTATCACCTTATGAAACGCATTAACACACAGTCTCCTCCATCTAATGAAAAGGTCAGAATGATAGAGGTTTCGATAAAACAGTGTTTGCCGCAACAAACCCAAAATCTTGATATATTATCTCCTTATTTTCTCATACCACTGTCCACATGTGCCAGATCAAAATGTTTGATCTTTATACATTTTCACTAACAAAACATTTTCACGACATCAGAAAAAAATTGGCAAAGTTTATCACCATTGAATCAAAGGTGAAAACAAAAGCTCAGCTCTTAAGAGGTTTCAATTTTCTATATGTAAAATGCATATTTCATACTGCTCTTTGTCCTGCCAGTAAGGCACTCTGCCCCATACAACTGGGTCCCACCCATTCATGCTAGAGAGACCCTGATCATGCCCATATCATTTAAAAAGACCCTTTTTCCTCGTCTCGGCTCCCGGTTGAACCTTAACCGTGTCTTAACCAGGTGTGAGTGTCAAGCGATAAACCAAAGTTCTGGATACAGATTAGCCAGATTAATCATTTTCATGTTATGCTCGGTAACCAATAAATGGCTGATATTAAAATTCCATACCATTTTGTTTAAATAAATGTAAAAATAAAACACTAAAACTTCATTTTAAATACTACAAATGAATTATAATGTACCGTATGAAAAATTAATATTTGCTAAAATCACATTTAACAGTGTTATTAATTGTTTATAAATTTTAAGATTATCTTCGAGTGAGCGTTAGATGATGGCAAAAAAAATCTAAAATGTAAAAATGGGAAATGAGCAGGCAAAGTTAAATAACTAATATCGAAATCGGCCAATAACCGGTATAGTGCCAAAATCTTGCACCAGGAATTTATATGAAGAAAGTAAATGGAGTCAACTGATTTCATGTTCACTTTGCCATAACTAAGTGCAGTTGTAACAAGTGGCAGGAAATTTTGCCATGTTCTACAAAAAAATTGTATGGTGACGTCTTATTGGTCGCAAACGTTCTAAAATCCACATTTACATGTATGTATCCCCGCCCATAATTACATCTTATTGGTCCAGAATCCTCACTGACATGTATGTAGCCCCACCCATAATTGCATCTCATTGGTCTAAAATCCACATTTACATGTATGTAGCCCCGCCCATTGTTACATTATAAAAAAATCCACATTGATGTGTATGTAGCCCCACCCATAATTATATTGTATTAGTCTAAAATCCACATTTACGCATGTAGCCCCGCCCACAATTACATCTTATTGGTCTAAAATCCGCATTTACGTGTGTGTAGCCCCACCCATAATTATATCTCATTGGTCTAAAATCCACGTGTGTATGTAGCCCCACCCGTTATTACATCTCAGTCTAAAATCCACATTGATGTGTATGTAGCCCCACCCATAATTATATTGTATTAGTCTAAAATCCACATTTATGTAGATCACTGACAAGCTACGCAATATCGCGTTCATTATCGCAGATGAATCGCCTTTGATAATGAATGCGATATTGCGTAGCTTGTCAGTGAACTACGGCTCTGTCTATTAAATGCCGCGCCATTTGAAAGCAGGTGATGGCGATTTAGCGGTAATCAGGGAACCGGCTTTACTGACGAAATGCGTGTGACAATCGCATGCGATATATCGCCCAGCCCTATGTAGCCCCACCCATAATTATATTGTATCAGTCTAAAATCCACATTTATGCATGTAGCCCCGCCCACAATTACATCTTATTGGTCTAAAATCCACATTTACATGTGTGTAGCCCCGCCCATTATTACATCCCATTAATCTAAAATCCACATTTACGTGTGTAGCCCCGCCCATTATTACATCTCAGTCTAAAATCCACATTGATGTGTATGTAGCCCCACCCATAATTATATTGTATTAGTCTAAAATCCACATTTACGTAGATCACTGACAAGCTACGCAATATCGCGTTCATATCGCAGATGAAGCGCCTTCGATAATGAACGCGATATTGCGTAGCTTGTCAGTGAACTACGGCTCTGTCTATTAAATGCCGCGCCATTTGAAAGCAGGTGATGGCGATTTAGCGGTAATCAGGGAACCGGCTTTACTGACGAAATGCGTGTGACAATCGCATGCGATATATCGCCCAGCCCTATGTAGCCCCACCCATAATTATATTGTATCAGTCTAAAATCCACATTTATGCATGTAGCCCCGCCCACAATTACATCTTATTGGTCTAAAATCCACATTTACATGTGTGTAGCCCCGCCCATTATTACATCCCATTAATCTAAAATCCACATTTACGTGTGTAGCCCCGCCCATTATTACATCTCAGTCTAAAATCCACATTGATGTGTGTGTAGCCCCACCCATAATTCTATTGTATTAGTCTAAAATCCACATTTACGTAGATCACTGACAAGCTACGCAATATCGCGTTCATATCGCAGATGAAGCGCCTTCGATAATGAACGCGATATTGCGTAGCTTGTCAGTGAACTACGGCTCTGTCTATTAAATGGCGCTCCATTTGAAAGCAGGTGATGGCGATTTAGCGGTAATCAGGGAACCGGCTTTACTGACGAAATGCGCGTGACAATCGCATGCGATATATCACCCAGCCCTATGTAGCCCCACCCATAATTATATTGTATCAGTTTAAAATCCATATTTATGCATGTAGCCCCGCCCACAATTACATCTTATTGGTCTAAAATCCACATTTACGTGTGTGTAGCCCTGCCCATTATTAATCTCAGTCTAAAATCCACATTTACGCATGTAGCCCCACCCACAATTACATCTTATTGGTCTAAAATCCACATTTATGTGCGTGTAGCCCCGCCCATTATTACATCTCAGTCTAAAATCCACATTGATGTGTATGTAGCCCCACCCATAATTATATTGTGTTAGTCTAAAATCCACATTTACGCATGCAGCCCCGCCCACAATTACATCTTATTGGTCTAAAATCTGCATTTACGTGTGTATCCCCGCCCATTATTACATCCCATTGGTCTAAAATCCACATTTACGTGTGTAGCCCCGCCCATTATAACATCCCATTGGTCTAAAATCTACATTTACGTGTGTATCCCCGCCCATTATTACATCCCATTGGTCTAAAATCCACATTTACATGTGTGTAGCCCCACCCATTATTACATCTTATTGGTCTAAAATCCATATTTACAGATAAGTAGCTCAATTCATAATTACATATTACTGCTGTTGATTACACATCAAATACATTCTGACTAGATATTTTTGAGCTATTTTTCACATTTGGAGTAAACAGCCAAATTATGTCTTGTCGCACTTGGTTAAGACACGGTGAAAGACTACAGGTCTCCTGGTCTCAAACCAAACTGCCCTGAAAAACTCCCTCCTTTTTTAATTAGCTCTGCTAATTAGCTCCAATGAACTACGGAGCCATCAGGGACATGGGAATGAAGCTTGCGAGGTGTAAGATGGCACCCCAGATCCACAGTGGTGGCACACAGTACAGGGCCAGGAATGATGCACTGAGGCTTCGGAAACATCTGCAGTCCTGCTTCAGTTCAGTTCAGTTCCATACTATTGAAACATATTGTCTTGGGTTCTAAAGGGATACGTCCATGCGGCAGATTTGGCGATTGATATGCATTTACCTCCTATAACTCAGCACGAATGGGTAGGCAAGATACTTTACCTTGTATCTCTCCATCATGGCGGCCTCCTTTTATATTTACTGTCAGTGTTTCACAATGTCTATGGTGACGTTTTTTTTCCCATCAGACATATAACGAAACTCAATACTAAAACGTTGAAGTTCTCAACTCAGAACTTGTTTGTGTGTTTCTTCAGGAATCTCTTTTCATGCTACACATATATTTGCGATATTTGACCCCCAGTATCGCTAGAGGCTTGTTCTGAACATCTTGAAATGATACAAAAAATAAACAACCTCTACATGATAAACAAATAAAGAGAGCTTGGGTCCACAGGACGGAAGAACGAGGCGTTGAAAGTTCAGCTCGTTCCCCTGCAAGAAGTTTCCGCTCTGGATCCAGAATTAAACAGCGAAGAGGGCGAGCCACGCGTCTTTGGCTGCCGTTCATCTGGATCGTCCAGAAAAACAGAAAACAAACTTGGATCAGCGACTATATGAAAAGCAAGTTGGATGCGACAATCCATTTGAGGTTGATGTGTCTCCATCTGTTCTTAATATTTTCGACTTTTATGATCCATCTTCTCTGTTTTTTAGGCTGTTCAAATCACAGCTCTTACAGGTGGACCTGCCACCCTTTGTTCCACGGGCGAAGCCCCACAAAACTGACCACGAGGGGTGCCGTGATTGGTCCAGACTGTCACAGAATGCCACTGAAAGTTCAGGGTTTTGAGGCTGGATGAGATGACGGGTGACGGCGAAGGGCAAGTGTCAGGCTAGCGGGGTGAGACTACTTCCGACAAGGCAGGGGCGGCTGGAGAGACAGCACTCCGGGAGGCGGCACTGTCTACCAGGAAACACAAAGAACCTGTGAATCACCCGATACACCCGACTGCACATCAAGGTTACTGCCAATGGACACAACAGAAGTGTTGGGGAGCATTTCCAGTACAAGCTAATTTAGCGTAACCGGTAAAGTAACAAAATGATACTATCCCTTATCCGTAATGTTGGTAAGTTTGATTCATTTTAGTGAATTGGTTCATTTTGATGGTTTATGTAATGAACTTCTAAATATGATTCATGAGTCTGTGTGGCCTTTTATAAAGCTTTTGCATAGTCAAATATTTTATGAAATATTGCATTTTCAACTTATTACATATCGAGATATGTATATATATAATTTTTATTATAAAAATTAGTGCTGTCAAACGCATCCAAAATAAAAGTTTGTTTACATAATATGTGTACTGTGTATATTTATTATGCATATATAAATACACACACACATGTATTTGGGTCATTGACGAAAGTGTAAAAAAAAACATAATGGAGATATAATTAATTTTGAATTTTTATTAAGGTGTTAACAATGACATTATGTGGTTTTTATAATCAATTAACAATGCTTTTGTCATTTTTTTTACAAGATAGACAAAATTTGTCACCAAAAAGTCATTTGGGTTAACCAAATTTCGGTTTTACCGAATGACACTTTTGGTTATACCAAATGACGATATTTTCAAACAATGCTAACAGGCTGATATCTAGCTAGCTACTAGCAAAAGGACAATCAAACATTTTATATTTAGTACAATTTTTTTTAAATATTACAACATTTTCCATGTTTTATAGCGGTTGTACCGAATGACCTGATGTTTCGGGACATGCGTATGAGCAAGTGAAAACATGAATTTTTCTAATAGTTAAGAGAGAGTTAGTTACTTTGCTTCACGATCATGTGGTCCTTTGCAGGTGTCTGAATGATGTCACATCCTGTCACAGGATATTGATCGCATGACTTGATCCAAAATGGTCCCTTTATATCGGTTACTCCGAATGACATCAATGAAATTCATTTTTCCGACATTCTTTCTCAAAACAAAGCAACGACTTCTACACATAATTTTAATACCATTTTGCACTATGTTGATATATGATGTTATAAAATCATGACAGAATAAAAAATATATACATTTATTACATTTTAAGATATTTTAATCACAAATTAAATGACTGTATTGGCCTTTGGACGGTTAAACCGAATGACCTTTTGACACTTAAATCTTTAAAATACCTTTAAAAGTAGCAAAATATAATGTTTGTGTATTTATATACACATAATAAATCACGATTAATCGTTTGACAGAACTAATAAAAATGTATATAAATAATAAACATACATATGTATTATGAATGGCCAAACAATAAATAATTATATGAAATCTGAATTGAAATTTGTAGATCCTAAATGAAGTTATATAAATATAAATCTGAATATATAGTTATAACTCTGATATATAAATTCTGATATAATAATAACTGATTTATAAACTACAAATATATACAGTAAATGCAAATCTAAATATAAATGTAAATCATTTATATGTAGTTATAAGTCTGAAAATATAAATTCTGAATATATATATATATATATATATATATATGTACTGTATATGAATATATAGTTATAACTCTGATATATAAATGCAAATCAAAAATATAAATATAATTCCAAATAAAAAAAATTCCAAAAAAAAAAATTCCAAAAAAAATAAAAAAATTAAACTTCTAAGTATATACAGTAAATACAAATCTAAATATAAATCATTTATATGTAGTTATATGTCTGAAATTATGCATGCAGATCTGAATATATAGTTATAATTCTGAATATATGAATGCAAATCGTCAATATATCTATGTAATTCTGAATACATATAGTGAATATATAAATAAATTCTGAATGTAAATTCTGGATGTATATTTTTGTATCCTGAATATGAAAAATGTAAATCCAACTAATCTTCTATTCATATATTTATAACTTATTGTAGTTTAACTACTTTAACACTTCAATCAGTTACAAAGTAGCTTCCCCAACACTGTCATACGCTCACATGCACACAGCAACACAAAACTACACACAAACACACTTTGCGACCAATCACAGTCTAGTTAAAAATACTCAGACATGCAACGTATGCTATTGTGCCAATGCAAACGGAAACAGAAACAGAGAGAAAATCTACAGATATAGAAGAAACGCAAGCAGAAAGACGTGCAGGATGCCACGAACCGTGTCTTTAGTGTGTCCCATTATGAAGAAATAGGGTGAGGCTAGAGTGTCGCTTTTCATGCACATGGAAAGGTTGGTAGGTACCATCCCTACAGGACAGGAAGTAAAAGACTGAACTATTGCATTGCACAGAAGAGTTAGAAAAACAGAGCAGCTGATAGGAGAGGAGTTAAGACAACACTGGTTACAGGCTACCAGACGTTTCATCACTAAATGAAAGTTCACTGAAAGGTTTAATTGATATAGTGAGTCATCAAAGGCTTTTAAGCTTTTAACAGAAAGCTTTCAGCTAAAGCAAACCGTCAAAATCACAGTGTACCACTTGAGCGATTGTTCCCCGGTGCACTCCAATAAGCACATTTATGTGCATTCGCTCTATTATTTTGGCCAAAATCAGCAGTTTTTTAATTGTAAAACATGATTATGAATTCTACGTTCATCTGAAAAGTTGCTAATGGCTATAAAACTTTTCTTTTTAATTGAACAGCATTGGCTGTGTGTATTGAGATACCCACCATATTCCGGCACCTGTCCCGTGCCCCTCTTCAACAGCAGACGCACTCGACGACCACCGGCCTTGATGAGCTCGATGGCACGGGCGTGACTCATGTCTCTCGTACTCTCGCCGTTAATTTCAATAATCTGATCTCCAACCTGTGGACATGAGAAAAATCAGGAGTGGATATTTTGAGTCAGGATCTTGTATCACCCTGAAGGTGTTTGCTGTATGATAAATGACCAATCAGAATGAAGTATTCCAGAGAGTTGTGGAATAAGTGCAAATGGGCCAATGACGTGATGCATTAATTTTTTGTCCAAAGGCCTTAATAATAATAAAAAACAAAGATATGACATCCAAAGTACAGTTGTGGTCAAAATGATTGGCACCCTTGATAAATATGATCAAAGATGACTATAAAAATAAATCTGCATTGTTTATCCTTTTGATCTTTAATTCAAAAAATTGAAGGAAAAGTGGGGGGAGAAAAAAAAAAAAAAAAAAAAAAAAAAAAAAAATCTCACATTATGAAATAAATGTTTTTATCCAAAACATCTTGTCACCCTTTTATTCAAGACTTTTTGCAACTCTCTTTTGCCAAGACAACAGCTCTGAGTCTTCACCTATAATGCCTGATGAGTTTGGAGAACACCGGACAAGAGATCAGAGACCATTCCTTCATGCAGAATCTCTCCAGATCCTTCAGATTCCAGCTCCATGATGGTGCTTCTTCTCTTCAGTTCACTCCACTCATTCTCTTTAGGGTTCAGGTCAGGGGACTGGGATGGTCATTTTGTGCTCAGTGACCCATTTTTGTGTTGGATTTGATGTTTGTTTTGGATCATTGTCCTGATGGAAGATCCAACCACGACCCATTATTGGATTTCTAGCAGAAGCAGTTTTTTAACTGTTGGTTTTTGATAGAATCCATGATACTATATATCTGAACATGATGTCCAGGACCTCCAGCGGAAAAATAGGCCCACAACATTAAAGATCCAGCAGTATATTTAAGCGTGGGCATGTGGTACTTTTTATCCATGTGTGCACCAAACCCATCTGGTGGGTTTGCTGCAAAAATGCTCTTTTTTTAGTTTCATTTGACCACAGAAGCTCGTCCCGTTTGAAGTTCCAGTCTTGTCTGACAACTTAATATACTGGAGATTGTTTCTGGATGAGAGCAGAGGATTTTTCTTGAAACCCTCCCGAACAACTTGTGGGTGTAGGTTGATCATTTTTTTAGGCTTTCTGAGACTCAAGACTCAACTAATCTCTGCAGTTCTCCAGCTGTGATCCTTGGAGAGTCTTTGGCCACTCAAACTCTCCTCCTCACAGCGCATTAGGACGATTTAGACATGCGTCCTCTTCCAGGCAGATTTGTAACATCTTTAGTTGATTGGAACTTCTTAATTATTGCACTGATAGTGGAAATGGGGATTTTCAATCTTTAGCTATTTTCTTACAGCCACTTTCGATTTTGTGAAGCTCAACAATCTTTTTTACTCATAAAATATTCTAGGGGTGCCAATAATTGTGGCCAACGTGTTTTGGAGAAAAACATTTATTTCATAAAGTGATTTCCCCCCACTTTCAATTCTTTTCCTTCAATGAAAGGTTAGATTTTTGCTAATTTTATGAATTAAAGATCAGATTATTATTATTATTATTATCAGATTATTTTTACTGTCATCTTTGATCATATTTATCAAGGGTGCCACAACTGCATGTAAGGTAGTACAACTAGAACTCTTTTATTGAATCCAAAAGGTTTTAATTATATTTTGCTACATATAAAGGTATTTTAAAGATTTTGAAGTGTCAAAAGGTCATTCGGTTTAACTGTCCAAAGGCCAATACAGCCATTTCATTTGTGATTAAAATATCTTAAAATGTAATACATTTCGGTAAAACCGAATGACTTTTTTGGTGACAAATTTTGTCCATCTTGTAAAAAATGACAAAAGCAGTGTTAATTGATTATAAAAACTACATAATCTCATTGTTAACACTTAATAAAACTTCAAAATTAATTATATCTCCATTACGTTTTTTTACACTTTTAAAAACCTTATTCGTCAATGACCCAAATACACTACCGTTCAAAAGTTTGGGTTCCATTTTTTTTTATATATATCTCTTAGTCTCTTCAGCTCAAAGCTGTATTTATTTTATCAAAACACAGTAAAAAGTTGTGAAATAATATTACAATTACAAATAATTGATTACTATTTTAATATATTTTAAAATGTGATTTATTCCTTTGATGGCAAAGCTGAATTTTCAGCATCATTACTCCAGTCTTCAGTGTCACATGATCCTTCAGAAATCATTATAATATGCTGATTTGGTGCTTAAGAAACATTTCTTATTATTATCAATATTGAAAACAAATGTGCTGCTTAATATGCTTTATATTTTTGTGGAAACATTTTTTCTTTGATGAATAGGAAATTCAAAAGAACAGAATTTAATTGAAATAAAAATCGTCTGTAACATTATAAATGTCTTCACTCTCACTTTTGATCAATTTAATGCATCCTTGCTGAATAAAAGTATTAATTTAAAAAAAAAATAAAATAAATCTAACTGAAAATTTTGAACTAATAATATAATATAATTTTACATAAATGCATTTTTTTTTTTTTTTTTTTACAAAGGGTGAAATGTTCAAAATAGATCTTAGCAGTTTGAGTGTGAGACTCTGATTTATAAAAGTGCAATTATCAAAGCCTTTTCCATCTAACAGTTTGAACTGATAATCTCAGAATGTGTCTGAAGAGTTTTCTCACCCTCATTCTGCCGTTGCGGATCGCAGGTCCGTCCTCAGCCAGTCTCAGCACAAACAGGTCCATCTTATATTCCCGTCCTCCGCGAATACTAAAGCCAAATCCCTTCACACTTTTCTCCAGTTCCACAGTGAAATAGTCATAGTCCTGGAAAAAGAAATAAAAATTAAATAAATAAAAAAATCTAAGTGTGGCACGTTTAAGACAACCCCCACATTTGACTTTTATTTAGCTTTTATCTAATTTAAATGAAGTTACATTTAATATTAATTTATATTTATTTGCTTATTAATAAAATGACCAAAAATTACATTTAAAATCATTATATGAGATCAAACCGCATTTAAATATTTATGTGTGTGTGTATATATATATATATATATGATGTCAAGTAGATAAGTAGATAAGTAATGTCAAGTAATATTTTTATGTAATAAAATGAGCAGTTTCACCTGTGGTCTGTAATCAGCGATGGAGTGTTGTCTGTAGTCTATCAGAGCAGGTGGGTGTCTGTACTCCATGGTGGGTGGCTGTCTGTAGTCTGCTACAGGTGGATGTCTGTAGTCCACCGGGGGCTGTCTGTAGTCCGTGTATGCAGCTTGGCAGATATCGGGTTTAACATCCTGCCTGGCTTTTACTTCCGACCTATAGTTACCAACAAGGTCAAATGAAGTGATCCTGTCCTGCAATTCAACAGGCTGAATAACTTCAGCTACACATTTCCCACAGAACTCAAGTTCAATCCACCTAAACTCTCTGGAAATGTTGCTTTAAATACTTTTATGTCCTATGTACAATAAAAACAACATATTTTACATCTAGCAGTGACCTTTTCTTCTCTCTGACCATGTGACCAGGGCTTTGCTCATGGGCCATATTTATCAAGTCTCAGTTCCCATCTTTCACAATGCATAAATCAGAGCAGTCTTGAGCCAACCCTGGGAAAAAATGTGCAAACCCTGCCTGAGAGGAGAAGCATGTATTATTGAAGAGGTAAATAATTTATCATGAAGTGTTAAGTGATGTTACTCAGGCTGGTGTGAGAGAAAGACAGCAGGAGCTCGAAGTGTTATGTGAGACTGCCCAAGGCAACTGGGTTGAGCACAAAGACTACCTGAGAGAAGCCCTTAAACAAATGTGGACATGTGGACAAAAAACAGGAATAAAATGAAGAGATTTGGATGTGCCAGTCTCTTGAAGTATGTCAAGAACATGCCCGAATTTTTTCACCCAAAAAAGTCAAAAGTAAAAATATGATTTTATTAATTAAAAAAAGTTTTAATAACATTTTAATAACACTTTAATTAATTTATATGTTATATCTAGAAATCAATGGAACGTGTTTTTTGTACCAATGAAGATTTCTTGCATTGAAATATAAAAAAAATAAATATAATTTGTCCAAAAAAGCAATAATGAAAAACAATATTAGATATTGTTTAAATTGTAAACTAAATTGTAACTTTTAAAAATCGATGTAATTTGTATTGTAAAACATGAGAATTGCCATTTAGAACTGATAATTACATAATTCAAAAGTAAAACATCTGGATGAATTATGGTCATATGAATTTGGGAAGAAAAGTGCACAATTGTGATGAAAATAATGTTATCATGGAAAAAAAAACATCTTGGTATAAAAATATATAAATACAATCTTCGTTTTCTTTATGCAATAGAAATATAATGTGCTGTGATGAAACTGGCAAAAAAACAAAACTACAACATAAAAACAGTAAGATAGTCGGATGGATGTATGGATGGATGGTGGATGTATAAATGAAGGGATGGGTGGATGGATAAATGGATAAATGGATGGATGTATAAATGGAACGATGGGTGGATGGATGTATAAATGGAGGGATGGTGGATGGATGTATAAATGGAGGGATGGGTGGATGGATAAATGGATGGATGTATAAATGGAGCGATGGGTGGATGGATGTATAAATGGAGGGATGGGTGGATGGATAAATGGATGGATGGATGTATAAATGGAGGGATGGGTGGATGGATAAATGGATGGATGTATAAATGGAGCGATGGGTGGATGGATGTATAAATGGAGGGATGGGTGGATGGATAAATGGATGGATGGATGTATAAATGAAGGGATGGGTGGATGGATAAATGGATGGATGGATGTATAAATGAAGGGATGGGTGGATGGATAAATGGATAAATGGATGGATGTATAAATGGAGCGATGGGTGGATGGATGTATAAATGGAGGGATGGGTGGATGGATAAATGGATGGATGTATAAATGGAGCGATGGGTGGATGGATGGATAAATGGATGGATGGATGTATAAATGAAGGGATGGGTGGATGGATAAATGGATGGATGATGGATGGATGGATGGATGGATGTATAAATGGAGGGATGGGTGGATGGATAAATGGATGGATGATGGGTGGATGGATGGATGGATGTATAAATGGAGGGATGGGTGGATGGATAAATGGATGGATGATGGATGGATGGATGGATGTATAAATGGAGGGATGGGTGGATGGATAAATGGATGGATGATGGGTGGATGGATGGATGGATGTATAAATGGAGGGATGGGTGGATGGATAAATGGATGGATGATGGATGGATGGATGTATAAATGGAGGGATGGGTGGATGGATAAATGGATGGATGATGGATGGATGGATGGATGGATGGATAAATGGATGGATGGATAAATGGAGGGATGGGTGGATAGATAAATGGATGGATGTATAAATGGATGTATGGATGGATGGATGGATAGATAAATGGATGTATAAATGGATGGATGGATAAATGGATGTATAAATGGATGGATGGATGGATGGATAGATAAATGGATGGATGGATGGATAAATGGATGGGTGGATGGATAAATGGATAAATGGATGTATAAATGGATGGGTGGAAAGATAAATGGATGGATGGATGGATGGATAAATGGATGGATGTATAAATGGAGGGATGGATAAATGGATGTATAAATGGATGGATGGATGGATGGATAGATAAATGGATGTATAAATGGATGGATGGATGGATAAATGGATGGGTGGATGGATAAATGGATAAATGGATGTATAAATGGATGGGTGGAAAGATAAATGGATGGATGGATGGATGGATGGATAAATGGATGGATGTATAAATGGATGGATGGATAAATGGATGTATAAATGGATGGATGGATGGATGGATAGATAAATGGATGTATAAATGGATGGATGGATGGATAAATGGATGGGTGGATGGATAAATGGATAAATGGATGTATAAATGGATGGGTGGAAAGATAAATGGATGGATGGATGGATGGATGGATGGATGTATAAATGGATGGATGTATAAATGGAGGGATGGAGGATAGATAAATGGATGGATGGATGGATGGATGGGTGGATGGATGGATAGATAAATGGATGTATAAATGGATGGATGGATGGATAAATGGATGTATAAATGGATGGGTGGATAGATAAATGGATGTATGGATGGATGGATGGATAAATGGATGGATGTATAAATGGAGGGAGGGATGGATATATGGATGGATGGATGGATGGGTGGATGGATAGATAAATGGATGTATAAATTGATGGGTGGGTGGATGGATGGATGGATGGACAGACAGATAAATGGATGTATAAATGGATGGATGGATGGATAAATGGATGTATAAATGGATAGATGGATGGATGTATAAATGGAGGGAGGGATGGACAGATGGATGATGGATGGATGGATGGATGGATGGATGGATGGATGGATGGATGGATAGATAAATGGATGTATAAATGGTTGGTTGGTTGGTGGATGGATGGATGGATGGATGGATAAATGGATGGGTGGGTGGGTGGATGGATGGATGGATGGATAAATGGATAGATGGATGGATAAATGGATGTATAAATGGATGGGTGGATAGATAAATGGATGTATGGATGGATGGATGGATGGATAAATGGATAGATGGATGGATGTATAAATGGAGGGAGGGATGGACAGATGGATGATGGATGGATGGATGGATGGATGGATGGATGGGTGGATGGATAGATAAATGGATGTATAAATGGTTGGTTGGTTGGTGGATGGATGGATGGATGGATGGATGGATGGATAAATGGATGGGTGGGTGGGTGGATGGATGGATGGATGGATAAATGGATGGGTGGGTGGGTGGATGGATGGATGGATAGATAAATGGATGTATGAATGGATGGGTGGATGATAGATGAATGGATGTATAAATGGATGGGTGGGTGGATGGATGATGGATGGAAGGAAGGATGATGGATAGATGGATGGATGGATGGAAGGATGGACAGATGGATGAATAGACAGACAGACAGACATAGATAGATAGATAGATAGATAGATAGATAGATAGATATAGTTTGATAGATAGATAGATAGTCAGATAGTCAGATAGATAGATAGATAGATAGATAGATAGATAGATTTTTTTCTGTTCAAATTTTAATATTATATTAGACATGACAAACAGTACCTGGTGTCATGAAGGTACAGCTGTGGTGGTACCGGCACTGATCCGATGGAGGTGGGTTGAACCCCCGGCATGCCTGGATCCACAACAGGAGCAGCCTGAGTCACCACTGAGCCCGACTGCATGGCCTCCAGGCCGGGCTGACTCACAGAGAGACTGCTTTGAGTCACTGGTGGGCTGCTGTGTGGAGCTCCAGGGCCCGGCTCCATCAGCAGAGGGCTGGGCTGCGTGGTGGCCGGGCTGGGGTGGGGCGCTGGTGGGCTGGGATGAGCCACGGTCGGGCTCTGCTGAGCTGCTGGGCTGGAGGGGCTGTGCTTCTGGGCCACCAGGGGACTCTGCTTCTCCGATGTAGGGGCCGAATGAGCACCGTTTACGTCTAGGGCACAAAATGACTGTGTTTTCAAAGGAAGAAGACAGAAATATTTCTTTATTGTAATGTACACTGATCGTACCTTCCTCTGGGATGATGTGCAAGGTGACAGTGAGTCCAGCGTCTTTGATCAGCTTGACAATGTCAGCATGAGGCATGTTGATAATAGACTGACAGTTGACGGCCATAATACGATCACCAACTTTCAGCTTCCCACAGCGATCGGCCGGACTGCCCTCGATGATGCGACCGATCTTATGTGGCACAGCTACAAAACATGAATGTGGATTTTATGAAAAATGCATGTAAAATATTTTGGTCATATTTCAGTAAAAAAAAACTATAATAAGAAGTTCATACTTCCCTGCAATATAAATAGTAAGAAATAATATTTTCCATAAAGAAAATTAATTATATTTTAGTACCGTTAAGTATTTTTAACATTGTAACATTTTCATTACAATCTCGTTGTTATAAATATTTATTCATTTATAATTTATAAAAATTACTATATTAATATTCTCAACAGTAATCTTAATGGTACTAAAATAGGCTTCATTTGCTATAATAATAATAATAATAAATATTTAATATTAATATAATTAAAAATATTTATTAATATTAGTATTATAAATTCATTTTATTTTCATAATTTATATAAAATTATAAATATAAAATACTATTATAAATATTCCCAATAGTAATCTTAATGGTACTAAAATAGGCTTTATTTGCTATAATAATAATAATAATAATAATAATAATAAATATTTAATATTAATATAATTAAAAATATTTATTAATATTAGTATTATAAATTCATTTTATTTTAATAATTTATATAAAATTATAAATATAAAATACTATTATAAATATTCCCAATAGTAACCTTAATGGTACTAAAATAGGCTTCATTTGCTATAATAATAATAATAAATATTTAATATTAATATAATTAAAAATATTTATTAATATTAGTATTATAAATTCATTTTATTTTCATAATTTATATAAAATTATAAATATAAAATACTATTATAAATATTCCCAATAGTAATCTTAATGGTACTAAAATAGGCTTTATTTGCTATAATAATAATAATAATAATAATAATAATAATAATAAATATTTAATATTAATATAATTAAAAATATTTATTAATATTAGTATTATAAATTCATTTTATTTTAATAATTTATATAAAATTATAAATATAAAATACTATTATAAATATTCCCAATAGTAACCTTAATGGTACTAAAATAGGCTTCATTTGCTATAATAATAACAATAATAATAATAATAATAATAATAATAATAATAATAAATATTTAATATTAATATAATTAAAAATATTTATTAATATTAGTATTATAAATTCATTTTTCATATTTTCATAATTTATATAAAATTATAAAGATAAAATACTACTATAAATATTCCCAATAGTAACCTTAATGGTACTAAAATAGGCTTCATTTGCTATAATAATAACAATAATAATAATAATAATAATAATAATAATAATAATAATAATAATAATATTAATATTAATATAATTAAAAATATTTATTAATATTAGTATTATAAATTCATTTTTCATATTTTCATAATTTATATAAAATTATAAAGATAAAATACTACTATAAATATTCCCAATAGTAATCTTCATTGTACTAAAATAGGTTTCATTTGCTATAATAATAATAATTATAAATATAATAATATAACCAATATATTTTTAACAATATTACTATTATACATTTGTCATATTATACAAACATTCTTAATAGTAATCTTAATAGTTCTAAAACAGGCTTCATTTGCTATATGCAAAAAAAAATAAAAAAATAATAATAATAATATTCGTATTTCTTTTTTTATTTTGGGATGGAATACTGTAGGTGCTGAACAGATTTTTTTTAAATTAATTAATTTATTTTTATACAGGTTTTGTGAAATTCAGCCAAATGTGGATGAGACGCATCAGCTTCCTTGCATTGAAAGGCAATGACTTTTTTTATGGTTAAATCTTCTCTGATATAGGGCCTGATCCCAGACTTTCAATACATTTGCACTTTAAAACATTACCATGTGTAAAAGAATGCATTAGTGTTGACCAAACAGTTATGTGAAGAGAGGAATTACTTATTGTGTTTGTGGTCTCTGGACGATTGAGGGAGCTGATGATGACAAAACCAAAGCCTTCGCTTTCCTTGCGGTGGATAACTACATCAGTGGTGGGGGGTAAGTTGACCGGGCACACTGCATGACCCCGGGGAGAACTGCTTTGATTGGCCGCTGCACCGTTTTCCTCGCATGGCTGGCCTGCAGGTGGCAGCACACACAATCTCAGCCAATGCAAACACAAACCACAGCAATGTGACTCAAGCTATTACACTGAAATAACTGCCTCCAATTACTGCGGTTTTACTTCTTGATAATGTCGACCATTAACCCTGTAAAGCCTTACGTATGAAAGAAAATTCAGAAAAATTGGAACAAAAAAAAAAGGAACAGTTTGATTGAACCTTTCGACAAAATATATAAAAAAGTAAAAAATAGTTAGCAAATGTGTTTTTTGTAGAGTATATTTGATACATCAGGCTTAATAAGTAAGAAATAAATGTTCATCAAAAGCCTGATTTTTCATTTTTCATACTTAATCATTTTTAACATGATTTTTCTAAAAAAAAAAAAAAAAAGATATATGGATAATCAAGTAAACCTAAGCTGCTTCACCTTAAAATATTACTTTGGATGTTTTTACAGTTATACTAAAAGGCCTTTTACTTGCTAAAAAGCAAAAACTATCAATCAGACGACAGAAGGCATGTTTTGATCAGTTTATAAACCCTGACAGTGTAGTTACCGACTGGATTTATGGATATCATTGCTGGTTTTGAGTCACAGGAGAGTTTTGCTTACCCTGCTGCGGCAGAACTCTCCTCCTGACGGTCAAGGTGACCTGTCCGTTTCGTGCAGCCGCGTGCATGAGGTCGATGACGTAGCGGTGTGGTCTCCCCGCCACGGGCATCCTGTCAACCGAGACCAGCTCATCTCCCGGACGCAGTCTGCCGTCGCGCTCCGCGGGGCTGTTCTCTATGATTGCTCCGATCACAATCTGTGAAGAAAAATCAGTCATCACATTAATGTGAACTGACATTCACAGTCTCATAATAATACTGTCACCAGATTTACATTACATGTTCAAACAGCCATTTTCTTGACTTAGCTGATGGGTTTATACAGGTCTAGGCTGACAGAAAGTCGCTTTACTGCTGGTATTTATTTAAGAAAAGTAAATTAAAATGGCAGAGATTGGCAAAGACAACTAGCTAAGAGACGACCGTTAATAAACTGTCAAGGAAATCCATGACAATTCAGTCTAAACTAATGAGTCATAATTCTGCACAGAATCTGTGTAAAATAAAGCAGCACTCCTTATATACAGTGGCCACATATGCTATCAGATGCTAATACTATTTATATATAACATAGATACATGTTAAAGGGATAGTTCACCCAAAAATTACTCACCCTCATGTTGTTCCAAACCTGTATGAGTTTCTTTCTTCTGTTGAACACAAAAGAAGATATTTTGAAGAATGTTGGTAACTAGACAGTTGACTGTACCCATTGACTTCCATAGTAGGAAAAGAAATACTATGGCTACCATCAACTGTTGGGTTACCAACATTCTTCAAAATATCTACTTTTGTGTTCAACAGAACCTCATATAGGTTTGGAACAACAAGAGGGTGAGTAAATGATGATTTTTGGGTGAACTATGCCTTTAATGATAACTATTATGAGGAAGAAAATTAGCAGTAAACAATAAATAAAACTAAAAAAATGCAGTGCAAAAGAATAAAACAAAGCGCTAAAATATGTCCAAAAAATTCAGAGATTAATTTTATCTGAAATTATTTTTTCAAGCCTGGCTTCAGACTAAACAACAACATGTCTGATTAACATGTAAAACAACCAATCACAGTGCTGAGTGTCTCGTCACAGGCAGATGGAACCATTTCTGATGGAATGAAATGGGTGAAAACTACACTGAAATGAAATAAATAAAAGTTTAAATAATAACAAAAAAATCCAAGCTCAAAACGTAAATGTAAAATAAAAACAAAACTATTAGAGCTGGGCATTATAATGAAAATATGAGTAATTTTTATATTATTGTAGCAGTACATCTCAAAATATAGTTAATATTTTGGAAATTCATCCCCACAATGTTATATACATTACATAACAATTATGTAGTAATGTGTTTTTTTTTTCCCTATCTAGCAACTTAAATAGTTAAAAAATTATTATTTTTTTCACCGTTTGAAGCTTGATGGACACAAACTTAGACATATTGACATCATTACAGAAGCATCATACGTCTGACGTAAGAGCAAAACATCTTGCACGTATTGGGGTCAGTAAGAACTTAATGTTTGCATTATGCATTAAGATGCATTAAACTTATTAAAAACTGACAGGAAAGACATTTATAATGTTACAAAAGATTCTGTTTCAAATAAATGCTGTTCTTTTGAACTGCTATTCCACAAAAATTTTAAGCAGCTCAACTGTTTTTAACATTGATAATAATAAGAAATGTTTATTGAACACCAAAATCAGCAAACTTAGAGTGATTTCTGAAAGATCATGTGACACTGAAGACTGGAGTAATGATGCTGAAAATTCAGCTTTGCGTCACAGGAATAAATTACATTTTAAAAATATATTAAAAAAGAAAACAGTAATTTTTAAATTGTAGAATTATTTCACAATATTACTGTTTTTACTGTATTTTTTATATATGCAGCCTTGATGTGCATAAAAGACTTCTTAACCAACCCGGTACCGAACAGTAGAGTATATACATATCATACAGCCCAGCTCTAATAATTACTGTGAAAACTTCAAAACTATAACCACCACTATAGTCATATACCATCATATTATCATGGTACATGCCCAAAAAAACATGATACTGCTAATGTCATATAAGTAGCAGAAGGAAATGAATTTGTCAGGTGTGTGTTTCCATCTGCTGCTCGTGGAGCTGTACAGATATGAGCCAGTATCTGTTTATCCTGCCCCATACGAGCCTTGTCACGGGCCTCCGGACTCACAGCCTGCACCGCCTCGTCTCCACCCAGGATCCTGAAGCCGAAGCCGGTCTTCTCACGGAGCAGGTGAACTTCCACTTCTTGGTACTCCACACCTGAGGAACAAGAATTACAGATTAGACAAAGCACACCCAATTCAAGTTTGAGTTAACTCAAGGTGCTTCCTTGGGATGTTTGACATAAAAGCAAAGATCGGGGCTTCTTCAGGAACAACAAACCATCCCTAAACCTAACCACAAGCTGAAGGATCAGAGAACACCACACGTTATGTAGGTCGCCTCACAAACCGGAGTGCTGAACCTTCTGATGTAGGAGAATAAGAGTATAGTGGTAGACAGTGAGCTAAATATAGAGCACTAAAGTCACATGGGTTACATAAATTAGCTATTGAAATGTGACTAACAGCATATGTGCTCTGTGACATAAAGAAAGGGAAAGCAGCACAATAGACTTGCCTGTAGAGTCTGTCAGCGTCCGAGGTGGGACCGGCTCTGTGCGAATAAGAAATGAAAGTTTCAAACAATCAAATTATTCAAAACTACTTTGAACTATCAACTGGCTTTATGCTTTATTAAAGCTCATATGCGGGGGAATCAAGGAACCTGTCAAGAATTTTTTAGGCTCATACTGCAGAGAAATTTAAGCCTTTTTTCTAGTTGTGACATTTGTCAATTGTCATTAATATAATGTGAAAAAACAGAGTAATATAGTATAGTATTATATAGTATGATATATTAGTGAAATATAGTATAATATAATATAGTATAATATGGTAGAACATAGTATAACAATACAGTATAGTGTAATATAGTATAGTATAATATAATATTATATTATATAACAGGATAACATAATATAGTATAGTATGATATAGTATAGTGTAATATAGAATAACATAGTATAGTAAGATATAATTTAGTATAATACAGTATAATGTAATATGGTATAATATAGTATGACAGTATAGTGTAATATAGTATAATGTAATATAGTATAATATGGTATAACATAGTATAACAATATAGTATAGTATGATATAGTATAGTATAATATTATATAACAGCATAACATAATATAGTATAGTATGATATAGTATAGTGCATAGTACAAACCCGATTCCAAAAAAGTTGGGACACCGTACAAATTGTGAATAAAAAAGCAATGCAATAATTTACAAATCTCATAAACTTATATTTTATTCACAATAGAATATGGATAACATATCAAATGTTGAAAGTGAGACATTTTGAAATGTCATGCCAAATATTGGCTCATTTTGGATTTCATGAGAGCTACACATTCCAAAAAAGTTGGGACAGGTAGCAATAAGAGGCCGGAAAAGTTAAATTTACCTATAAGGAACAGCTGGAGGACCAATTTGCAACTTATCAGGTCAATTGGCAACATGATTGGGTATAAAAAGAGCCTCTCAGAGTGGCAGTGTCTCTCAGAAGTCAAGATGGGCAGAGGATCACCAATTCTCCCAATGCTGTGGCGAAAAATAGTGGAGCAATATCAGAAAGGAGTTTCTCAGAGAAAAATTGGAAAGAGTTTGAAGTTATCATCATCTACAGTGCATAATATCATCCAAAGATTCAGAGAATCTGGAACAATCTCTGTGCGTAAGGGTCAAGGCCGGAAAACCATACTGGATGCCCGTGATCTTCGGGCCCTTAGACGGCATTGCATCACATACAGGAATGCTAATGTAATGGAAATCACAACATGGGCTCAGGAATACTTCCAGAAAACATTGTTGGTGAACACAATCCACCTTGTCATTCGCCGTTGTCGCCTAAAACTCTGTAGGTCAAAAAAGAAGCCATATCTAAACATGATCCAGAAGCGCAGGCGTTCTCTCTGGGCCAAGGCTCATTTAAAATGGACTGTAACAAAGTGGAAAACTGTTCTGTGGTCAGAAAAATCAATATTTGAAGCTCTTTTTGGAAAACTGGGACGCCATGTCATCCGGACTAAAGAGGACAAGGACAACTCAAGTTGTTATCAGCGCTCAGTTCAGAAGCCTGCATCTCTGATGGTATGGGGTTGCATGAGTCGGTGTGACATGGGCAGCTTACACATCTGGAAAGGCACCGTCAATGCTGAAAGGTATATCCAAGTTCTAGAACAACATATGCTCCCATCCAGACGTCGTCTCTTTCAGGGAAGACCTTGCATTTTCCAACATGACAATGCAAGACCACATACTGCATCAATTACAACATCATGGCTGCATAGAAGAAGGATCCAGGTACTGCAGTCCAGATCCTTCACCCATAGAAAACATTTGGCGCATCATAAAGAGGAAGATGCGACAAAGAAGACCTAAGACAGTTGAGCAACTAGAAGCCTGTATTAGACAAGAATGGGACAACATTCCTATTCCTAAACTTGGGCAACTTATCTCCTCAGTCCCCAGACGTTTGCAGACTGTTATAAAAAGAAGAGGGGATGCCACACCGTGGTAAACATGGCCTTGTCCCAACTTTTTTGAGATGTGTTGATGCCATGAAATTTAAAATCAACTTATTTTTCCCTTAAAATGATACATTTTCTCAGTTTAAACATTTGATATGTCATCTATGTTGTATTCTGAATAAAATATTGAAATTTGAAACTTCCACATCATTGCATTCTGTTTTTATTCACAATTTGTACAGTGTCCCAACTTTTTTGGAATCGGGTTTGTAGTATTACATAGTATAGTAAGATATAGTATAGTATAATATAGTATAATGTAATATAGTATAATATAGTATAACATAGTATAGTGTAATATAGTATAGTATAATGTAATATAGTATAATATAGTATAACATAGTATAGTGTAATATAGTACAGTATAATGTAATATAGTATAATATAGTATAACAGTATAGCATAAGATAACATAACATAAACAGTAAATAATTATTTACCAGTAATTAGAATTTATTGAGATTCATTGTTGAGAAAAATGATAATTACAAAAAAAAAAGTAAAACATCCAAAAGCATTACAGTCATCAGAATTTGGGGGAAAACAAAAACTAATGGTCCTAAAACTGCTTCATTTTTAAGCAAATTAATATAAATGATTAGAATACACCGCCCACCAAAAGCTCTGACTTACGTCTGCTTTCGTAAATGGCACGTGACTTCTCATAGAGGTCGTAGGGGTCAGGCTTGCCCAGGTGGAAGCCTTCTGTGTCCGGAACAGAGGAGCGATGGAGCGTCTGGCCGGGATGTGGAGCACCGTGGGGGAGCAAAGTGGCCGACAAGCTGGTCTGGGGGCTTCCTTGGGGGTCCCACTGCAAGGACAATACAGACAATAGACCGGTTTGAGCAGATAATACATATTCATACACTAAAAAGTAGTGAAAATCTCCCATGTAGATCCTCTAAAAGATCAAGCAGAGAGCATTCGGTGTATCATAAATGTGACCCCTGTCATTACTTTCTGCGAGGAGATAGTTTAGCAGTCCAATCGCTCTCTGGAGGTTCAGCGGGGGAGAAGAATTAAGCCCTAAGTGTGGGACTAAAGTGTGAAGTGAAGTATCTGTGCTACAGTCATGTGCCCCGGGGGCTAATGGATCCTATTTCCTGTGAGCTGTTCATTTCACCTGCAGCTCTCTGCTTAACCTGCCAATTCCATTACGAGCCCTGAATTCAGCTGAACTGGATGGCTTCCTGAAAATGATGTATCTCACACCGGCATAAAAGTGACCTCATGTGAAATTAGATATCAAGGCTAGTTCTAGAAATACCTAAATGTGCTAAATGAAATGTTTTCATTACTTTACAAGGCTTCGGAGAAACTTAACCTGGGATGTGTAGTCCATTTAGTTTCTCAAACAGCATTTGTGGACCTGCAATGCAATTAAGGCATGTAAAACTAAGGGAAATCAGACCAGAGGACTAAAAACACTGTGGAAAATTTGTGTGTTGTGGGATAGCGACAAGAGTCATTTGGTTTAACCAAAATTTTGGATTTACCGAATGACGATATTTTCAAACAATGCTAACAGGCTGATATCTAGCTAGCAAAAGGACAATCAAACATTTTATATTTAGTACAAGTTTTTAAAATATTACAACATTTTCCATGTTTTATAGCGGTTGTACCGAATGACCTGATGTTTCAGAACATGCGTATGAGCAAGTGACAACATGAATCTTTCAGATAGTTAAGAGAGAGAGTTATTTACTTTGCAGGTGTCTGAATGATGTCACATCCTGTCACATGATACTGACCGCATGACTTGATCCAAAATGGTCCCTTTATATTGGTTACTCGGAATGACATCAATGAAATTCATTTTTCCGGACATCCTTTCTCATAACAAAGCAATGACTTCTACACATAATTTTAATACCATTTTGCACTATGTTGACGTTATAAAATAATGCCAGAATAAAAAATATACACATTTATTACATTATTAAGATATTTTAATCACAAATGAAATGGCTGTATTGGCCTTTTGACACTTCAAAATCCTTAAAATACCTTTATATGTTGCAAAATATAATTAAAACTTTTTGGATTCAATAAAAGAGATCTAGTTGTACAACCTTACATAGTTTGGATGTCATATCTATCTATCTATCTATCTATCTATCTATCTATCTATCTATCTATCTATACATACATCTATATATATATATATATATATATATATATATATATATATATATATATATATATATATATACACACACACAAACACACATTTTCTGCTTCCTGAACTGTACAGAGTTTTAAGCAGAAATGTATATATTTATTCATTTTTTTCCTGTATATAAATAAAAGAACAAAAATATATAAAACATATTTAATAATAAATAAAAAAAAACAATAAAATACCTTTTCATGGCATTCTTGAAATATTTATGGACAATACATTTTCACTCGCCATTGGCTAGAGTGGCAAAAAGATAATTTTGAACCCTTCTGAAAGGGTTTATATCATGCTGAAGTGGTTTATTTTGTGAAATGAATAATCAGTGAATAAAATAAATTAAAAAAAAATCCCACAGGTTTGGAGTGACATGAGAGTGAGTAAATGATGACAGAATTTTCATTTTGTGTGAACTTTCTTTTTAATATTAAAACTTCAAATGAATCTTTTTTTCAGAAATGAGGAGTTTTGTTTTTAAATCTGCCAGAGCTATAAATCACAGGGCGGCACGATTGAGTCCGCAGGTCTCGGGGACAGAGGAGGAGGAATATCAATTGAGTATCACCTGCATAATCTTTGCTCTGAATAATTTCTCTTCATGATAAACACATTCTAGCGCACGCCTCGCACACACACATATTAAAAAGGCCCACTTTGCTGTCAGTTAAAGCTTTTTGTTTGCTAATGCAGCAGCACAAGAAGCATACTGATTAAGTACGCCACCCATGGCGACTGCGTTAATGCATCTGTCACCCGGGACATCTCCATGTCGGGTTTCATCAGAGTGTTATCCAGCGTGGAGCTGAACACGTGCTGAGACTAAGAACTCGCGGCTGCTGTTTGTCTTTAAGAGCGATCGGAGATTGATGCTGCAATCACTCTGAGCTGCCGAGTGATTTCGGCCATCAGACGCTAGTCCAAGATCTTTGCAAAGTCCAGCGGATAGCCGGAGGTGTACAGGTGGTCAAATCCTCTTACATTGCATGAAAACATGATTTGATCATTTCTCCAGCAAACACTGACACAGAATGCCAACCGCCAAAATTCCATTTTTTCCAACTGTTACAATATATATGCATTTGATTCATTAAAAAGAACAACTCATTAAAGTCATTTGTTCAGGAATCAGACCACACTTGCTGCACTGCATGTGTTTAATTCACTAAAAAGAACCAACTCAGAGTCAATTGTTTGGAAATCGGACAACTCTTGGGCTCTGTCCCAAATGGCACACTTCATGTCCATTTGTAATCTTATGGACTTACAATGGCCGCCGTGTGTGCGTCCGTTAAGACTGTAGGGTGTCCCGTTTGTCATTTTAGGTTTTAGAAGGGTGCTCACGAGTGCCCCCTTTGCGGCCAATATGCTCCCTCGATGCACACTTTTGTCGAGCCCACAAACTCCGCAGCAGACTTCTACCCAACAGTCAAAGCGGTGTTATGTCACAAATGTGTGGCCTCGGAGGAAGATCGCGAGGGCTTAGGTTTCCATTTGGGACAGGGCCTGGTTGCGCTGTATGTGTTTGATTTATTAAAAAGAACTGGTTCATAAGAGTCATTAGTTCAAGGTTTGGGCTACACTAGTTGCACTATATGTAAAAATGGCACAAAAAAGGCACTTCATAACTATTCTATGTTTTGAATTGGTGGCTAATTTGCTTGAATACGTACATCTCATTGGTATGTTTTCATATGATCTGCTTATGTCCCATTAATGGTTATGTGTATGGGTGGACTGTCATGATGGCTTTTTTTCCCTCTAAAAATTAGGGATGCATCGATATGAAAATTTTGGACGATACTGATAACCGATAATTCTTTATATTTGAAAGCCGATAACCGATATATTGGCCGATAAATCGAAATATATATATATATATATATATATATATATATATATATATATATATATAAATATAAAATCGAATATATATATATATATATATATATATATATATATATATATATAATAAATAAATATATATAATAAATCGAAATCGATATTCTATGTGTGTATATATATATATATATATATAAAATAGAATATAGATTTCGATTTATCGGCCAATATATCGGTTATCGGCTTTCAAATATAAAGAATTATCGGTATCGTCCAAAATTTTCATATCGGTGCATCCCTAATTTTTAGAGGGAAAAAAAGCCATCATGACAGTCCACCCATACACATAACCATTTGTATTATTAAGTTGTATTATTATGTTTATTTTGTGTATATTATATATATACACACACACAAAATAAACATAATAATACAACTTACAACTGCACAAAACAAAAAGCTGCAAATGCACAGGTGAACTTATAGTCACAAAGGTATAACTCCGTTGTGGATGCGCTCTTCCCTTAACAACGGAAATAATCCATTATTTATAGGCTTTAATATATCAGCCAAATTTTCTTATTAGTTCGATAATGATAACATTAACAATGAACATATATCGGCAAATACCGATATGGTGGCCAATGTATCATGCATCCCTACTAAAAATTGTGTGTTTCTGTACAAATCACATCGAACTAATTTATACGAAATTGCAACCTCATAAAGTTATGTTTTCTCATGAGATCAGGTTCCATCCACATCAGTGAAGCATGTGTGAGAACTGTGAAAGGAACCGAACGGTTGAATCTTTACTAAAGCCGCACTTTATGAGCCTCTGAAGTTACAGCAGTTTAATGTCAAGCTCAGTTCAAGAACATGCAAAAACAAACAGATGTTTGAGAAACTAAATATTTTCAATCCACTCACCTGTTTTGTGGGATCCCAGGGAGAGAAGAGGCCTGACGGAGAAATAAAGAGAAAGATTAATATCATTAGATCTTCCTTAAAGAGTAAAATAAATTTTTCATAATGGTCACATAATATTTGTCCCCATCTCTTCACTTTGTTGTCCTGTAGGCTCATAAGTGAGGAAAGTTTATTGCATTTATTTGTGAGGTAATTACATCATTAGTTTTGATTAGCTTTGAGCAGAAGCCAAACTCTGTAAAAGAGAAAACAGACACTAAACTAGATTTTTACAACTCTTGTGATTTTCAGTCAGTTCTGAATGATCATAATGTGATGTATCTATAATACCACTGTAGCCTCCGAATAGCTCAGTATCGCTTCCTTATATCAGTAGTAAAATTGCACATCATATTAGTATTATATACATCTATACATCTTCCGCTCGAGTCTATGGCAGCCCATAGAACCGCTTGCGGGAAAGTTATGAAATTTGGCACATAGGTAGAGGACAGTCTGAATTGTCACAAATTTGCAGTCTCTAACTCAATCCCTCTAGCGCCACCAACTGTCCAAAGTTGCACCATGTTTATGCTAATAACTTTTGAACCGCAAGGGCTAGAAACAAAAATTCTTTTTCCTCTGATTCCTTGGCTCAAGACGATTTTCCATTAATTTTACCTGTCATTTTGAATTTTCTGCAAAACGTACTTTTTCGAATTTCTCCTAGACCAAAAAATTGAACCAGATCATCCTCAAAAAATGATGGAATTCAAGTTGATTCGTCAAACTGTTCTCAAACAACGCACAAGCAAATTCGACGAAAAGCACGCCAAAATGAATATGAGGCTATCTCCTTTAGCGTATTCTGACCAAACTTGGTTTGTGTTATGTCAACCATGACCTGAGTGTGCCTGCAGTTTTGGCACAGTGCCACCTAGTGGTCAGGAGATGGACATTTTTGCTTATAACTTCTTAACGGTTTGGCTAAAAATCAAAAAACTTTCTCTTTAGATTCGGTGCAGTATATAAAGTCGAACGATACCCAATTTTCCCATGTCGGCCATTTTGATATTTGTTGTAAAATGCTATATATTATGAACGCATTGGTGTATTGTTACAAACCTCGGTATGTGTCTTCAGCACCATCCCCTGAAGGTACTCAAAAAGTTCCAGGGCATCGCCACCTTGTGGTCAAAAGTTATAATGACATTTCCAAAAATGCTAATAACTTATTAATTTTGCCTATTGTAATGAACTTAATAGATTCCTAGGTTCATGCCGAGAACTTAGATATCAGTTTCTTGTCCGCCAAAATGACTCTGAAGCTCTTTAATGCAAGATATTTAAAGTGTACCAAAAGTATACTTGCAATAGTTCCACTTTAGCACAATCAAATATACTTAAAGGTGCTAAAGAGGATGTTTTGTTTCATACATTTTTGCAATATTACTTGAAACTGTCTTTACTAACTGATAAAAGACTATTTATTAGGTGCACTGAAAGGAATAATATTAATATACATCATCTGTGCACGAGGTAGGGCCTTAAAAACATCAGCCAATCGTTTACGCGATCATCGTGTAAAAGATTGGCCCTCTGGCTTGTCAATCACTGCCGTGACGTTCCTTGTGAGAGACGAGCGCAGCTGCGCGCTCCAGTAACTTTCCACACTCCACAGACGCCGCATGCAATATTTTTGTCCGGAGACAGGAGTAACAACTGCAGATTATGAGTTACCTGCGGTGAGTCCGACATAATGAATCCACTAACACGACACAGCGAATGCCGATGGTAAACACTCGTGTTCCAATACTCGTGCGTGAATTTTGGGAGGCGTTCCCTCGAAAGGAAGGGGGGTTGTTCTTACGCATGCGCTCATTTAAAAAACTCAGTAACAGTCTTTGGTTTCTCAGTCGACGAAAAGATCCTCTTTATCACCTTTAAGTATATCTTTAGTTGGACCTCAGCACTACTTCCGCACAATTAAAGTGCATTAAGTACAAAATTAGTTGTTCCAATTTAGAAGACTAAGTATACCAGTTTAGTATACCAAAAGGTATATTCATTAGGGTGTATTTATGATTTTTCAGCCTTTTTGCCAAAAATCATCTTAATATGTCTTTAATTGCTCATTGTTGCAGTTGGTCTGATGCTCCCAGCCATCTTGGCATGACTTATCCTGCCTTCTTCGTGCTTGGCCCCTTAATTGCTGCTTGCAGCTATACTTATTATCGATATTTTTTTTATTCCATTAAATACATCAAAAACTCATTATTTATAACAGATTTATTTATTGACATACTACCTATTTACCCGAGAAGAAAATGTGGATTAGAAATTATTTTCTGACGTTATTTTTACAGTGTCGTAATACCATAATACTTTTTTTTTTTTTTTTTTAATATTAAGTTCCCCATACAATAAAACGCATAATGCGCATTTGTGATTTGACTGTAATAAGAAGAAGGTTGTTTAAGATTCAACTGCAATGCGATTATACCATGGCTGGAGGTGCTGTGAGAATAATGAGTTATGACTTTTCATTTCTTGGTCTCATACCTGTTTCTTTCAATCACATGAACTATATTGTGTGTGTGTGTGCATGAAAATACACACGCATGTGTGTGGCCTGTATGTCTGGGTGTGTGTACGTGAGTATTTGTAGAATAAGGCAGAGGGGCAAGGCATTTTTATGCCTACTTAAACTAACAGGATTACATCAAACGCTATATGACCAGGACACGACTTGGCAGCGAAGGGCTAAACATAAAGCCTCGGGCAAATATGCACAGTCGTGCCACTCCATAACTCCTCATCCTCCCCCAATGCATCACAAAAGATGCCATATGGACAACAAAGACCAAAGAACTTCGGTGAAGCTTGCATGCAAGACTTATTTTTTTGATTGTTTTTAATCTGACTTGAGCACTGAAATAACCTTCAAAAAACTGAAAATTAAAAGTTGAAGGCCATGTTCTGTCAATGGCATCAGTTGCGCGGTGCAAGCGCAGTGCGCCTCATGTGTCCTTGGGTTTCGTTCATGTCACGAGTCTCTCTCAGGTGAAGTCTAAAAGTTGAGTCAGATGGAATCATGAGGGACTCGGGGTGACTGTCAGCTCCGAGTATTCAGAGACCCAGATGGAATAGAGCCAAGAGGATGTAAGAGAGCTGCCGGCACTGCTGAAATGCCATGGCCCTGATGATATTTCAAACAGTCCGGAGAGTCAGAAGAATATAGTTATCACCTCGCACCTGCCTGTCCAGTCCTACATGAGGTGTCAATAATCCTGACAAAAGATGGACAGTGATTTTGTGCTCTGACTGCTGCACTAATAAGATAGAGAAATGCTTGAAGAATTCGAAATGGGAATCATAAACAGTTCTAGTTCCTTAATGATTCCATTAATGATTCTTTTAGTACTTTGGAAACATTCGGAATTAAATGCATTTCTTATTGCATTTACCTCCCTCGGCAGTGTGGTGCCAAATGAGATCATTTCAGATTTTAACAGAAATAAATCTAATGCAATTATTGCAAAAAGTTGTGTTCATACAGGCACATGTGTGCAAATGCAATCCAATAACTTATGCTTTTGGCTTCTGGCAGAAATACATGTACGTAAATATTGCTATTTATTATTTCTATGTATTGTTTTGTTCAAATGGAGCATATAAACAAAACAAGATTAAATATATATTTATTTTTTCTTTTGTTTATTTAGTGAAAACAGTGTCTTGATTTATTTTCAATTAGAGTTTTCAACGTATTTTACTTTTTTCATTTTTGAATCGTCAACAACAGCTGGTTGAAACAATGATTCCTTGTTATTTTAGTATTATTTACATTAATTGTAATATTTATAATAATTTTTGTATTATTTGAATTAATATTTTAAATTAATTTAAACTTCATATGAATTTTATGCTGTTTTAGTAATTTTGTTCATTTTCATTGTGATTTTGTCATTTTTAAAAAAAAATTTTAATGTTTCTAAAATGTATTTAATTATTTTAATTTCAGTTTTAGTCATTTTAGATTTTTTTGCACCTAGTTTTTATTTTTTCAGCTTTATTTCAATTATTGAAAACTATTTAATAGTAACAACACTGCTCTGACCATAAAACAGTAATTTTAGTTACTAAGTAATAACTTTGCAGAAATATAATATTTACAAGATATTTTTTGAGTTGTTTTTTTGCATACACACATATATATACACATATACACACACACATTTCTTATTTATTTAAAAAGATTAATTGAAAAGTATTTCAAACCTACTAAGAAGTGTGGCTATTCGCTCTTGTTCTGGTGTGAAATTATGCTTGTCTTGACATTTATTTGCCCATTCATCCTGCTGCTTTAAATAGATATATTCATGTAAATTTATGTAAATTATGATAATATAAACACTTCACGTCACTAAGAATAAATTACGTCTCCTCAATCAGCATCTATTTCAGAGTGTTCCCTCAGTGCATCCTGCAGGGAAGTTACACGCTCTGATTGGCCTGTTCCCTGAATGCCCCGCCCCCTTTCACCCACTCTGCATTCTGATTCGTCTTCCTGTTTATCTCCACCAGCTCAGTGTGGGAGTCATGTTTTAATTAGACAACCGGGGAAAAGAGCTGTGAACATGGCCGGCGCTGGCCGGGCTCTTGGCAGAACGCCGGCAGGAAACTGAATGGTCTCGCACTTAGCCAGTGAGTCACGTGGGATGTCTCTCGCTCCGTTACAAGAGGCCTTGGAGTGTTTGCCGAGCGGCCCTTTAAAACCGTAGCCTTCGATATAGTCATTAAACACGCAGAGGAGGTGAGAACAGACGCACAGTGTAATTGTCAGGATGTGTGGGAGTAATTACTTGATTGATAGCGGTTCAGAGAAACAGACAAGCATCTTAAGAACATATATCAGGCTTACTGTACACATGGAGAGACTATAGCATTCTTCAAGATAGTTTCTATTAATTGCCTCATTAATTTCCACTCTAAGAATATCCTTATTATGAAGGGTGATAAAATATTACGCTCTGCATGGACATTTTAATGAAAGTAAGCACTCTTATAAGTGGACTTGCATGGAATTAGTAGATTAGCTTGGCTCCAGTCTGTATATGCTAATAACTGTCACCAGCTCTAGCCAAGAGATGATACAGTGTGCAATCTTGCGAAGGCTTTGCTAATATTGCCCCAAAACAGCTCATCAGCTTTAGTTATTCTGAAAGAAAACAGTTTGCGTCTGAGAAATTGAGATGTACTGGTTAGTTTGTGAGGACTCTATAATAAGAGTATTTCTCTCATCTTATTTCAAAATATTTCCAAATCAAAGCTTAAGGCAAATTAGGCTGATCTTCAAAGAGCTTAGAAAAGACTGAAAACTGAGGCACTGATGTATACAAAGTTACTTTCCTCATTTCACCCAAAAATTAATATTCTGTCATCTTTAAATAATAATCATCAGCATACCTGGTCAATTTGAGGAAAAGAAAGCTTTGGACAACATCCTCTTCAAACCGCAATAACAATGTGCTTTAAATGAAAATGGTTTCTTTTTCACACAAAGCTGTCGAAAGGCTTTAGAAGACATGGAATATAATGCACAGGCCTTAAGGACACTTTTATGAAAGCTTTATGGTGTTTTTTTAGCAGGTTTCGGAGCCCCCCCCCCACCCCCCACCAACCACCCAATTGCAAAGTGCAGTTAAAAAATTTCTTCAAAATTTCTCCTTTTGTGCTCCACAGAAGAAAAGAAGAAAAAAAAACACGAGGCTGAGTAAATGAATTTTCATTTTTCAGTGAACATTTCATTTTGCCAAAGTCCAGAATAGATTTCAGGCAACCTTCAGTACATTTCTGATTAACTTGGTTTCAAAAATGAAGGGTGGAAATGTGCGCACCTGCTGCTGCTCCTCTCTGAATGACAAGCGTAGCCTCTGTTCCCACTGGACAGTCCTTGAGCAGCTGCACCACCTGTGTGTGGTTGAGTCCCTGGAGACCCTTCTGATTAATCTCCACCATCAAGTCTCCTTCACATAACCCCGGACAACCCTGCGGCTCCAGAACCTGATCAAAACGTATTGAAACAGTTATGACACATATTATGCTTGATAAACCTGCATATTAGACAAGACATATAACCATTTAATAACCTTAAATACAGATTGCAAATGAACTTTACCTAACCATTACCCTCACCCCATACTCATCATAAGTACAACAGAAGCCTATTTATTTATTTATTTATTTTCCAAAATACCAATAAATAAAATATATAAAAGATATTTATTAATAATAATACATAATATATTATTATATTATAATATTCAATATATTTATATTTATACAACAGTTCTTTCTGGCTCTTGAATCTGATTGGCTGAGAGCCGTGCGATATTCTAGTGATAACAGCACTTCTACCTTTTAACCGTTTGTATCACGCATTTGAAGCGAATACTACACTTACACCACGAACTGTAGTTTTAAGAGTTTTTTTAGGCGAGAATGTAGTTGTTTAGACCTGAAATATGTGACTCATATATATTCATAGCACCTATTTTATTTACAATTTGTTTTTGGAGATGCGAGCTCCAGGCGTCAGCGGTCGTTCAGTGCTCGTTTACCCGCCGAGAACAGCTTCATCTCAGCCAGTGCTTCGAGGATTTGCCGCTGGCTCTTATAGTGGTTAAACATGAGATATAATTCATTTTGGGTACATAAAATGGTCAATCTTTGGTCTTATTAATCTATTGCTTGTTACTGAGAAAATCGAATTGGGCTATGTTAAATTTAATTATTCAATATTAAGGCTATATTTAACTTGCATCCTGTAGAGCACTGCTTTTGTACGTTTGACTGAATTGTACAATTGTGTTTATTTCCTGCTGTCATTTATAATGGCTATTGTTGTTAATTTAAATATTGTTGTTCAATAGGTATCATTATATATAAATAATATGTTGTATCTGGTATTGAGAAAGGATCCATTAGTGTGTAATAATATGGATTGAGTGAAAGACACTAAAGACACTACTAAAGCCACTTTTTAAAGACACTATGTTATTTCTTTTTTATTTACACACTTGTGCACACTATTGCTCATATATATATAAATATATTTGTTTATAATTCTTATTATATATTAACTATCTCTCTCTCTCTCTATTATATATTTATATTTATATATATATATATATATATATATATATATATATATATATATATATATATATATATATATATATATATATATATAGATAAATAATATAACTATATTTATTTATCCAAATTATATAAAAAACAAACATATCCTGGGGCCAATTGCACCAGCTGTGCGCAAGTTACAACATAGACTAGTTTTGACGTAAATGGGCACTAAGTTACAACTTACGCACTACTAAATATTTTTGTGTTGCACCATTAAACTTAGTTGAAGCGTAACTCTACGTATACACTAAATATTTACGGAAGCCTCCTATCAGGAGTAACGGTTGGAATAAAATAGCAGACTGACTGAACTGCATCGATAAGCTCTTGTTTTACCTGACAGACTTCATTCTTTACACATGATGCTGCTGACATTTACACTCTCTTACATTTTAAGAGAGAGGAAGAAAAATGGATGGAAATGCCACGAGAGGGAGAACCATCATTATCCAGTTTGTATCCAGATCCTTACGAGATTTGCTTTGGAAAGCGGCGAAAACCAGCACCTACCTAAAGTCCAAGGAACTACGGTTTGGCGAGGACTTAACAAACATTGACAAAGATATACGTAAACAACTGTGGCCAAAGGTGGAGGCTGCTCGGCAGGTAGGAAAGAAGGCTTACTTCGTAGGCGTACGAGCCTTCGTTGATGGAAAGGAAATACCTCCTTAAAGACTAAATAAGAGTAAAGTTATATGTGAATGTCTTGATCGGGAACTGCATACGGACAGGTCGGTGACAGTGCGGTCGTTATTGGAGTTATGACATTTAGAACATAGTATGTTTTTTTGTTTTTTCTCAATTTACAGACTGATTAGATCTTTGTTAATTGAAATATCACTATAATGTTGTGTTGTGCAGTATTTTTGGAGGTTTTGATTTAAGTAAAGTATTATTAAGGTCAATTTAGGTTGAAGTTATACTGTTGAGGTGTTAGGAACATGTTTTGTTTCACATTTGTTAAACCTATAAGGTTGCTAATAGCACATTGGTATCTTTGTCAGTTTTATCGTTAAATGTCAGGGGAATTCGTGATTTGCTGAAAAGGAAAGCAGTATTTTTGTTTTGCAGGAAATTTAAATGTGACTTCTATTATATTCAGGAAACACATGCATCTTTGTCAGATTATAGTTTTTGGAAGAGTCAATGGGGGGATGATTTATGGATGTCATATGGGAGTAATCGAGTAGCTGGTGTTGCGATCTTAAAAGGTACATTTAAGGGGAAAATAATTCAAACTAAAATGCATGATTCGGGTAGATGGGTAATATTGGTAGTTGAAAAGAATACTGAATTGTTTATTTTGGGGAATATCTATGCAAGTAATTTTACTACACAAAATAAAAAATTATTTTTGAACTTTGAAGAACAAATTGAAAAAACAGTGGAACGATATAGCAATGCAAAATTAGTACTTGGAGGGGATTTCAATACAGTATGGGATTCTGAAAAGGATTGTTATCCACCCCGTCCAAGTAACAAGTCTGTTCTTCCAGAATTATATAATTTATGTTCTACTTTTGATTTGATTGATATATGGAGACATAAGTGTCCAGAAAAAATTCAGTTTACATGGTGTAAAAAAAATCTTCTCTCAACAGTCACGTATAGACTATTGGTTAATTTCAAGGAATTTAATGAATTATGTTAATGAGGTTTCTATAGAACCATCTGTTCTTACAGATCATAAAGCTATTTTTCTCTCGTTAAATACAACTAAATCCAAAGATATAAAAAAATTTACTTATTGGAAAATGAACCAGAATATATTGACAGATGTGCAGTTTAGAAAAGAAGCAAAAAAGGTTATCACAGAATCCTGGAAGAAGGCAAAGCTAACTAACTCTTTTGGTGCAAATTGGGAATTCATGAAATATAACATCAGAACTTTAGCCATAAGGAGAGGAAAAGAAATAGCAAAACATAGACAAGAGAATGAAGAAAAAATTATACAAAAAATTATAAGCCTTTCTGGAAATTGTAATATTGATCAAGAAAATAAAAATAAATTACTACAACTGCAGTTAGAGTTGGATAAAATATATGAATATAAAGCAAAGGGTGCTTTCATAAGATCAAAAAAGAAATGGTTAGAGGAAGGAGAAAAAAATACAAAATATTTTTTTAGCATGGAAAAAAGGAAGGTAGAACTTACATCTATGGTCAAATTGAATATTAATGGACATTTAACAGAAAATTCTAAAGAAATATCAAAATATACAGCCCAGTTTTATGAGAAATTATATTCATGTGATGATAAATTGAGTAAGCCACAGTCATTTTTAGACTCTATTAAAAATGACATTCAAAAGATAAGTGAATCTTCTAGTAAATTGTGCGACCAAGAGATTTCTTTAAATGAAGTATTTCACTGTATTAACAAACTAAAAGACAATAAGTCACCAGGAAATGATGGATTAATTAGTGAATTTTATAAATATTTTCAAGAAGAATTGTCACCTTTTTTGTTAAGTGTATTCAGTGAAGCTATACAACAAGGGTATTTACCCAGTTCACTGAAACAAGGCTTAATAACCTTATTACCAAAGCCCAATAAGGATTTATTATTTCTAGAAAATTGGCGTCCGATTACACTAATTAATAATGATGCAAAAATTTTTGCTCGTATATTTGCTGAAAGATTGAAGAAATATCTTGATCCTTTAATTGATGATTGTCAATCAGGATTTATGAAAGGTCGGCACATTTGCAATAATATTAGGCTCATTTTAGATTTAATTGATTATAACGAATTTATTATAGATAATAGTTTTGTTTTATTTGTTGATTTTTTTAAAGCGTTTGATACTATTGATCATAACTTTATGTTAGAGACCCTAAATTTGTTTGGTTTTGGAGAATATTTTAAAAAAGCTATTCAAACACTATACAGTGGCTGTAACAGCTCAATTAAATTATCACATGGAACATCATCCAGATTTGAAATTAGTAGAGGTATACGTCAGGGCTGCCCCATTTCTCCATTCCTTTTCTTACTTGTAACACAAACCATGGCCATTCATATTAAAAAAGATACATTTTGTGGCATTAGAATTTTGGAGAAAGAGTTAAAGTGTTCTCAATTAGCGGACGACACTGCCATTTTTTTAAAAAATGAAACTGAAATTAAAAAAGCTATTGAGTGCCTTAATATTTTCTCGTCTGTTTCCGGTTTATGTTTAAATATTAAAAAATGTGTGTTATTTCCTTTGAAAACATGTATTCATAATAACATACTGGGTATTCCAGTAAAAGAGATTGTAGATTATTTAGGTATTAAGATCTGTAAGGACCAAAAGGAGAGAAATAATTTAAATTTTACACCAATTATTAAGAAAGTTAAACAAAAATTAAACTCTTGGTTAATGAGAGATCTATCATTAAAAGGAAGAATATTATTATCTAAAACTGAAGGGTTGTCACGCTTAGTGTATACATCTCTTGCATTAGATGTTCCACAATCTGTTATAAAAGAGGTAGATACTATTTTGTTTAATTTCATCTGGAAGAACAGACCACATTATTTAAAGAGAACAGTTATGTGTAACCCAATTGAAGATGGTGGTCTAAATGTACTTGACTTTAATACTGCAAACTGTGTATTTAAAAACAAATGGATAAAGAACTACTTGAACTCTAAAGATAAGATTTGGAATGTCATCCCTGAATTAATTTTTGATAAATTGGGGGGTTTAGAATTTTTTTTGAGGTGTAATTTTGATGTAAACAAGGTTCCGATAAAGCTTTCTTCTTTTCATAAACAGGTTTTTTTATTATGGATGCTCATTTTTAAGCATAACTTTTCTCCACACAACTCTGTGATTTGGAACAACAAATATATTAAGTTTAAAAATAAATCTTTATTTTACAGAAATTGGTACGATAATGGTATAATTTTGGTGAGGCAGCTATTTAAGAATAACGGACAGCTCTTTAATTACTGTGAATTCCTGAATCATTATAAGATCCCTATAACTGCTAAGGAGTTTGCAGTAGTATTTGATGCTATTCCTAGTGGTCTTATTCAACTTTTATCAGGCAATATATCTTCTGAGCCTTTTCCCTTATATACAGATCAGTTAAGTATTAATGGTGTGAAAATTATAGATAAAAAATTTAATAATGTTTATATTAAAAAATTATGTAGATGTACATTATTGCCCAAATGCAAACCCTTTTGGAACTCGATATATAATCAGGTTGAATGGAAAGAGGTCTGGAGCTTACCTAGTAAATACTGCCTCACCAATAAAGTTAAAGAAATTACATATAAGGTTATTCATTTGATTTATCCAGCGAGACAAGTAGTCTCAAGATTTTTCAGAGACATGGAGACTACATGTGTCTTTTGTAATTCAGAAGAAGAATCCATAAAACACTTATTTTTTGAATGTGTATTTGCTCAGTCATTCTGGATTGATATTGAATATCTAATATTCAAATTAACAAAATTAAAGATTCAGCTATCTGGTAAAGATATATTTTTGTTATATAAAAATAAGATTTTGGAGCAAAATTTGATGATTAACTTAATAATTATGTATGGAAAATATCACATACACAAACAGAAATGGAATAATAATAAACCTAACATTATATTGTTTAAAATTGAATTGAAGCATTATATTGAGGCCCTAAAGGATGCAAGAAATAAAAAAGCGATACGGATGTATAAAATTTTTGAATCCTTTTCTTTTTGGAACACTCTGTAAATTTTTTTCTTTTTCCCCTGTAGTTTTTTTTTTTTTTTTTTTTTCTTTTCTTCTTTTCTTTTCTTTTCTTAGTTTATTTCTTCTTTCTGTTGTTCCTTTGATGCTATTATGAATGTAATACATAAGAGTTGAACACATTGTGATCCTCTGTATGTATATTGTTCTTGTTTTGCAATAAAAAAAAAAAAAAAAAAAAAAAAAAAAAAAAAAAAAAAAATATATCATGCTGAAGTGGTTTATTTTGTGAAATGAATAATCAGTGAATAAAATAAATTAAAAAAAAATCCCACAGGTTTGGAGTGACATGAGAGTGAGTAAATGATGACAGAATTTTCATTTTGTGTGAACTTTCTTTTTAATATTAAAACTTCAAATGAATCTTTTTTTCAGAAATGAGGAGTTTTGTTTTTAAATCTGCCAGAGCTATAAATCACAGGGCGGCACGATTGAGTCCGCAGGTCTCGGGGACAGAGGAGGAGGAATATCAATTGAGTATCACCTGCATAATCTTTGCTCTGAATAATTTCTCTTCATGATAAACACATTCTAGCGCACGCCTCGCACACACACATATTAAAAAGGCCCACTTTGCTGTCAGTTAAAGCTTTTTGTTTGCTAATGCAGCAGCACAAGAAGCATACTGATTAAGTACGCCACCCATGGCGACTGCGTTAATGCATCTGTCACCCGGGACATCTCCATGTCGGGTTTCATCAGAGTGTTATCCAGCGTGGAGCTGAACACGTGCTGAGACTAAGAACTCGCGGCTGCTGTTTGTCTTTAAGAGCGATCGGAGATTGATGCTGCAATCACTCTGAGCTGCCGAGTGATTTCGGCCATCAGACGCTAGTCCAAGATCTTTGCAAAGTCCAGCGGATAGCCGGAGGTGTACAGGTGGTCAAATCCTCTTACATTGCATGAAAACATGATTTGATCATTTCTCCAGCAAACACTGACACAGAATGCCAACCGCCAAAATTCCATTTTTTCCAACTGTTACAATATATATGCATTTGATTCATTAAAAAGAACAACTCATTAAAGTCATTTGTTCAGGAATCAGACCACACTTGCTGCACTGCATGTGTTTAATTCACTAAAAAGAACCAACTCAGAGTCAATTGTTTGGAAATCGGACAACTCTTGGGCTCTGTCCCAAATGGCACACTTCATGTCCATTTGTAATCTTATGGACTTACAATGGCCGCCGTGTGTGCGTCCGTTAAGACCGTAGGGTGTCCCGTTTGTCATTTTAGGTTTTAGAAGGGTGCTCAGGAGTGCCCCCTTTGCGGCCAATATGCTCCCTCGATGCACACTTTTGTCGAGCCCACAAACTCCGCAGCAGACTTCTACCCAACAGTCAAAGCGGTGTTATGTCACAAATGTGTGGCCTCGGAGGAAGATCGCGAGGGCTTAGGTTTCCATTTGGGACAGGGCCTGGTTGCGCTGTATGTGTTTGATTTATTAAAAAGAACTGGTTCATAAGAGTCATTAGTTCAAGGTTTGGGCTACACTAGTTGCACTATATGTAAAAATGGCACAAAAAAGGCACTTCATAACTATTCTATGTTTTGAATTGGTGGCTAATTTGCTTGAATACGTACATCTCATTGGTATGTTTTCATATGATCTGCTTATGTCCCATTAATGGTTATGTGTATGGGTGGACTGTCATGATGGCTTTTTTTCCCTCTAAAAATTAGGGATGCATCGATATGAAAATTTTGGACGATACTGATAACCGATAATTCTTTATATTTGAAAGCCGATAACCGATATATTGGCCGATAAATCGAAATATATATATATATATATATATATATATATATATATATATATATATATAAATATAAAATCGAATATATATATATATATATATATATATATATATATATATATATATAATAAATAAATATATATAATAAATCGAAATCGATATTCTATGTGTGTATATATATATATATATATATAAAATAGAATATAGATTTCGATTTATCGGCCAATATATCGGTTATCGGCTTTCAAATATAAAGAATTATCGGTATCGTCCAAAATTTTCATATCGGTGCATCCCTAATTTTTAGAGGGAAAAAAAGCCATCATGACAGTCCACCCATACACATAACCATTTGTATTATTAAGTTGTATTATTATGTTTATTTTGTGTATATTATATATATACACACACACAAAATAAACATAATAATACAACTTACAACTGCACAAAACAAAAAGCTGCAAATGCACAGGTGAACTTATAGTCACAAAGGTATAACTCCGTTGTGGATGCGCTCTTCCCTTAACAACGGAAATAATCCATTATTTATAGGCTTTAATATATCAGCCAAATTTTCTTATTAGTTCGATAATGATAACATTAACAATGAACATATATCGGCAAATACCGATATGGTGGCCAATGTATCATGCATCCCTACTAAAAATTGTGTGTTTCTGTACAAATCACATCGAACTAATTTATACGAAATTGCAACCTCATAAAGTTATGTTTTCTCATGAGATCAGGTTCCATCCACATCAGTGAAGCATGTGTGAGAACTGTGAAAGGAACCGAACGGTTGAATCTTTACTAAAGCCGCACTTTATGAGCCTCTGAAGTTACAGCAGTTTAATGTCAAGCTCAGTTCAAGAACATGCAAAAACAAACAGATGTTTGAGAAACTAAATATTTTCAATCCACTCACCTGTTTTGTGGGATCCCAGGGAGAGAAGAGGCCTGACGGAGAAATAAAGAGAAAGATTAATATCATTAGATCTTCCTTAAAGAGTAAAATAAATTTTTCATAATGGTCACATAATATTTGTCCCCATCTCTTCACTTTGTTGTCCTGTAGGCTCATAAGTGAGGAAAGTTTATTGCATTTATTTGTGAGGTAATTACATCATTAGTTTTGATTAGCTTTGAGCAGAAGCCAAACTCTGTAAAAGAGAAAACAGACACTAAACTAGATTTTTACAACTCTTGTGATTTTCAGTCAGTTCTGAATGATCATAATGTGATGTATCTATAATACCACTGTAGCCTCCGAATAGCTCAGTATCGCTTCCTTATATCAGTAGTAAAATTGCACATCATATTAGTATTATATACATCTATACATCTTCCGCTCGAGTCTATGGCAGCCCATAGAACCGCTTGCGGGAAAGTTATGAAATTTGGCACATAGGTAGAGGACAGTCTGAATTGTCACAAATTTGCAGTCTCTAACTCAATCCCTCTAGCGCCACCAACTGTCCAAAGTTGCACCATGTTTATGCTAATAACTTTTGAACCGCAAGGGCTAGAAACAAAAATTCTTTTTCCTCTGATTCCTTGGCTCAAGACGATTTTCCATTAATTTTACCTGTCATTTTGAATTTTCTGCAAAACGTACTTTTTCGAATTTCTCCTAGACCAAAAAATTGAACCAGATCATCCTCAAAAAATGATGGAATTCAAGTTGATTCGTCAAACTGTTCTCAAACAACGCACAAGCAAATTCGACGAAAAGCACGCCAAAATGAATATGAGGCTATCTCCTTTAGCGTATTCTGACCAAACTTGGTTTGTGTTATGTCAACCATGACCTGAGTGTGCCTGCAGTTTTGGCACAGTGCCACCTAGTGGTCAGGAGATGGACATTTTTGCTTATAACTTCTTAACGGTTTGGCTAAAAATCAAAAAACTTTCTCTTTAGATTCGGTGCAGTATATAAAGTCGAACGATACCCAATTTTCCCATGTCGGCCATTTTGATATTTGTTGTAAAATGCTATATATTATGAACGCATTGGTGTATTGTTACAAACCTCGGTATGTGTCTTCAGCACCATCCCCTGAAGGTACTCAAAAAGTTCCAGGGCATCGCCACCTTGTGGTCAAAAGTTATAATGACATTTCCAAAAATGCTAATAACTTATTAATTTTGCCTATTGTAATGAACTTAATAGATTCCTAGGTTCATGCCGAGAACTTAGATATCAGTTTCTTGTCCGCCAAAATGACTCTGAAGCTCTTTAATGCAAGATATTTAAAGTGTACCAAAAGTATACTTGCAATAGTTCCACTTTAGCACAATCAAATATACTTAAAGGTGCTAAAGAGGATGTTTTGTTTCATACATTTTTGCAATATTACTTGAAACTGTCTTTACTAACTGATAAAAGACTATTTATTAGGTGCACTGAAAGGAATAATATTAATATACATCATCTGTGCACGAGGTAGGGCCTTAAAAACATCAGCCAATCGTTTACGCGATCATCGTGTAAAAGATTGGCCCTCTGGCTTGTCAATCACTGCCGTGACGTTCCTTGTGAGAGACGAGCGCAGCTGCGCGCTCCAGTAACTTTCCACACTCCACAGACGCCGCATGCAATATTTTTGTCCGGAGACAGGAGTAACAACTGCAGATTATGAGTTACCTGCGGTGAGTCCGACATAATGAATCCACTAACACGACACAGCGAATGCCGATGGTAAACACTCGTGTTCCAATACTCGTGCGTGAATTTTGGGAGGCGTTCCCTCGAAAGGAAGGGGGGTTGTTCTTACGCATGCGCTCATTTAAAAAACTCAGTAACAGTCTTTGGTTTCTCAGTCGACGAAAAGATCCTCTTTATCACCTTTAAGTATATCTTTAGTTGGACCTCAGCACTACTTCCGCACAATTAAAGTGCATTAAGTACAAAATTAGTTGTTCCAATTTAGAAGACTAAGTATACCAGTTTAGTATACCAAAAGGTATATTCATTAGGGTGTATTTATGATTTTTCAGCCTTTTTGCCAAAAATCATCTTAATATGTCTTTAATTGCTCATTGTTGCAGTTGGTCTGATGCTCCCAGCCATCTTGGCATGACTTATCCTGCCTTCTTCGTGCTTGGCCCCTTAATTGCTGCTTGCAGCTATACTTATTATCGATATTTTTTTTATTCCATTAAATACATCAAAAACTCATTATTTATAACAGATTTATTTATTGACATACTACCTATTTACCCGAGAAGAAAATGTGGATTAGAAATTATTTTCTGACGTTATTTTTACAGTGTCGTAATACCATAATACTTTTTTTTTTTTTTTTTTAATATTAAGTTCCCCATACAATAAAACGCATAATGCGCATTTGTGATTTGACTGTAATAAGAAGAAGGTTGTTTAAGATTCAACTGCAATGCGATTATACCATGGCTGGAGGTGCTGTGAGAATAATGAGTTATGACTTTTCATTTCTTGGTCTCATACCTGTTTCTTTCAATCACATGAACTATATTGTGTGTGTGTGTGCATGAAAATACACACGCATGTGTGTGGCCTGTATGTCTGGGTGTGTGTACGTGAGTATTTGTAGAATAAGGCAGAGGGGCAAGGCATTTTTATGCCTACTTAAACTAACAGGATTACATCAAACGCTATATGACCAGGACACGACTTGGCAGCGAAGGGCTAAACATAAAGCCTCGGGCAAATATGCACAGTCGTGCCACTCCATAACTCCTCATCCTCCCCCAATGCATCACAAAAGATGCCATATGGACAACAAAGACCAAAGAACTTCGGTGAAGCTTGCATGCAAGACTTATTTTTTTGATTGTTTTTAATCTGACTTGAGCACTGAAATAACCTTCAAAAAACTGAAAATTAAAAGTTGAAGGCCATGTTCTGTCAATGGCATCAGTTGCGCGGTGCAAGCGCAGTGCGCCTCATGTGTCCTTGGGTTTCGTTCATGTCACGAGTCTCTCTCAGGTGAAGTCTAAAAGTTGAGTCAGATGGAATCATGAGGGACTCGGGGTGACTGTCAGCTCCGAGTATTCAGAGACCCAGATGGAATAGAGCCAAGAGGATGTAAGAGAGCTGCCGGCACTGCTGAAATGCCATGGCCCTGATGATATTTCAAACAGTCCGGAGAGTCAGAAGAATATAGTTATCACCTCGCACCTGCCTGTCCAGTCCTACATGAGGTGTCAATAATCCTGACAAAAGATGGACAGTGATTTTGTGCTCTGACTGCTGCACTAATAAGATAGAGAAATGCTTGAAGAATTCGAAATGGGAATCATAAACAGTTCTAGTTCCTTAATGATTCCATTAATGATTCTTTTAGTACTTTGGAAACATTCGGAATTAAATGCATTTCTTATTGCATTTACCTCCCTCGGCAGTGTGGTGCCAAATGAGATCATTTCAGATTTTAACAGAAATAAATCTAATGCAATTATTGCAAAAAGTTGTGTTCATACAGGCACATGTGTGCAAATGCAATCCAATAACTTATGCTTTTGGCTTCTGGCAGAAATACATGTACGTAAATATTGCTATTTATTATTTCTATGTATTGTTTTGTTCAAATGGAGCATATAAACAAAACAAGATTAAATATATATTTATTTTTTCTTTTGTTTATTTAGTGAAAACAGTGTCTTGATTTATTTTCAATTAGAGTTTTCAACGTATTTTACTTTTTTCATTTTTGAATCGTCAACAACAGCTGGTTGAAACAATGATTCCTTGTTATTTTAGTATTATTTACATTAATTGTAATATTTATAATAATTTTTGTATTATTTGAATTAATATTTTAAATTAATTTAAACTTCATATGAATTTTATGCTGTTTTAGTAATTTTGTTCATTTTCATTGTGATTTTGTCATTTTTAAAAAAAAATTTTAATGTTTCTAAAATGTATTTAATTATTTTAATTTCAGTTTTAGTCATTTTAGATTTTTTTGCACCTAGTTTTTATTTTTTCAGCTTTATTTCAATTATTGAAAACTATTTAATAGTAACAACACTGCTCTGACCATAAAACAGTAATTTTAGTTACTAAGTAATAACTTTGCAGAAATATAATATTTACAAGATATTTTTTGAGTTGTTTTTTTGCATACACACATATATATACACATATACACACACACATTTCTTATTTATTTAAAAAGATTAATTGAAAAGTATTTCAAACCTACTAAGAAGTGTGGCTATTCGCTCTTGTTCTGGTGTGAAATTATGCTTGTCTTGACATTTATTTGCCCATTCATCCTGCTGCTTTAAATAGATATATTCATGTAAATTTATGTAAATTATGATAATATAAACACTTCACGTCACTAAGAATAAATTACGTCTCCTCAATCAGCATCTATTTCAGAGTGTTCCCTCAGTGCATCCTGCAGGGAAGTTACACGCTCTGATTGGCCTGTTCCCTGAATGCCCCGCCCCCTTTCACCCACTCTGCATTCTGATTCGTCTTCCTGTTTATCTCCACCAGCTCAGTGTGGGAGTCATGTTTTAATTAGACAACCGGGGAAAAGAGCTGTGAACATGGCCGGCGCTGGCCGGGCTCTTGGCAGAACGCCGGCAGGAAACTGAATGGTCTCGCACTTAGCCAGTGAGTCACGTGGGATGTCTCTCGCTCCGTTACAAGAGGCCTTGGAGTGTTTGCCGAGCGGCCCTTTAAAACCGTAGCCTTCGATATAGTCATTAAACACGCAGAGGAGGTGAGAACAGACGCACAGTGTAATTGTCAGGATGTGTGGGAGTAATTACTTGATTGATAGCGGTTCAGAGAAACAGACAAGCATCTTAAGAACATATATCAGGCTTACTGTACACATGGAGAGACTATAGCATTCTTCAAGATAGTTTCTATTAATTGCCTCATTAATTTCCACTCTAAGAATATCCTTATTATGAAGGGTGATAAAATATTACGCTCTGCATGGACATTTTAATGAAAGTAAGCACTCTTATAAGTGGACTTGCATGGAATTAGTAGATTAGCTTGGCTCCAGTCTGTATATGCTAATAACTGTCACCAGCTCTAGCCAAGAGATGATACAGTGTGCAATCTTGCGAAGGCTTTGCTAATATTGCCCCAAAACAGCTCATCAGCTTTAGTTATTCTGAAAGAAAACAGTTTGCGTCTGAGAAATTGAGATGTACTGGTTAGTTTGTGAGGACTCTATAATAAGAGTATTTCTCTCATCTTATTTCAAAATATTTCCAAATCAAAGCTTAAGGCAAATTAGGCTGATCTTCAAAGAGCTTAGAAAAGACTGAAAACTGAGGCACTGATGTATACAAAGTTACTTTCCTCATTTCACCCAAAAATTAATATTCTGTCATCTTTAAATAATAATCATCAGCATACCTGGTCAATTTGAGGAAAAGAAAGCTTTGGACAACATCCTCTTCAAACCGCAATAACAATGTGCTTTAAATGAAAATGGTTTCTTTTTCACACAAAGCTGTCGAAAGGCTTTAGAAGACATGGAATATAATGCACAGGCCTTAAGGACACTTTTATGAAAGCTTTATGGTGTTTTTTTAGCAGGTTTCGGAGCCCCCCCCCCACCCCCACCAACCACCCAATTGCAAAGTGCAGTTAAAAAATTTCTTCAAAATTTCTCCTTTTGTGCTCCACAGAAGAAAAGAAGAAAAAAAAACACGAGGCTGAGTAAATGAATTTTCATTTTTCAGTGAACATTTCATTTTGCCAAAGTCCAGAATAGATTTCAGGCAACCTTCAGTACATTTCTGATTAACTTGGTTTCAAAAATGAAGGGTGGAAATGTGCGCACCTGCTGCTGCTCCTCTCTGAATGACAAGCGTAGCCTCTGTTCCCACTGGACAGTCCTTGAGCAGCTGCACCACCTGTGTGTGGTTGAGTCCCTGGAGACCCTTCTGATTAATCTCCACCATCAAGTCTCCTTCACATAACCCCGGACAACCCTGCGGCTCCAGAACCTGATCAAAACGTATTGAAACAGTTATGACACATATTATGCTTGATAAACCTGCATATTAGACAAGACATATAACCATTTAATAACCTTAAATACAGATTGCAAATGAACTTTACCTAACCATTACCCTCACCCCATACTCATCATAAGTACAACAGAAGCCTATTTATTTATTTATTTATTTTCCAAAATACCAATAAATAAAATATATAAAAGATATTTATTAATAATAATACATAATATATTATTATATTATAATATTCAATATATTTATATTTATACAACAGTTCTTTCTGGCTCTTGAATCTGATTGGCTGAGAGCCGTGCGATATTCTAGTGATAACAGCACTTCTACCTTTTAACCGTTTGTATCACGCATTTGAAGCGAATACTACACTTACACCACGAACTGTAGTTTTAAGAGTTTTTTTAGGCGAGAATGTAGTTGTTTAGACCTGAAATATGTGACTCATATATATTCATAGCACCTATTTTATTTACAATTTGTTTTTGGAGATGCGAGCTCCAGGCGTCAGCGGTCGTTCAGTGCTCGTTTACCCGCCGAGAACAGCTTCATCTCAGCCAGTGCTTCGAGGATTTGCCGCTGGCTCTTATAGTGGTTAAACATGAGATATAATTCATTTTGGGTACATAAAATGGTCAATCTTTGGTCTTATTAATCTATTGCTTGTTACTGAGAAAATCGAATTGGGCTATGTTAAATTTAATTATTCAATATTAAGGCTATATTTAACTTGCATCCTGTAGAGCACTGCTTTTGTACGTTTGACTGAATTGTACAATTGTGTTTATTTCCTGCTGTCATTTATAATGGCTATTGTTGTTAATTTAAATATTGTTGTTCAATAGGTATCATTATATATAAATAATATGTTGTATCTGGTATTGAGAAAGGATCCATTAGTGTGTAATAATATGGATTGAGTGAAAGACACTAAAGACACTACTAAAGCCACTTTTTAAAGACACTATGTTATTTCTTTTTTATTTACACACTTGTGCACACTATTGCTCATATATATATAAATATATTTGTTTATAATTCTTATTATATATTAACTATCTCTCTCTCTCTCTATATATATATATATATATATATATATATATATATATATATATATATATATATATATATATATATATATATATATATAATCTTATTTAGATAAATAATATAACTATATTTATTTATCCAAATTATATAAAAAACAAACATATCCTGGGGCCAATTGCACCAGCTGTGCGCAAGTTACAACATAGACTAGTTTTGACGTAAATGGGCACTAAGTTACAACTTACGCACTACTAAATATTTTTGTGTTGCACCATTAAACTTAGTTGAAGCGTAACTCTACGTATACACTAAATATTTACGGAAGCCTCCTATCAGGAGTAACGGTTGGAATAAAATAGCAGACTGACTGAACTGCATCGATAAGCTCTTGTTTTACCTGACAGACTTCATTCTTTACACATGATGCTGCTGACATTTACACTCTCTTACATTTTAAGAGAGAGAACATCATGTGAAAAGATTACTTTGTTAGACACTTCAACACGAACCCGTTAAACAGCACGCCGCTGTGTGCATCGGTCCTATCACTCCGTGTTGTGCATGTCAAATAAAATCAGTCATAAACAATAAATGTAATTTCTTATGTTTTTTTGTTGTTGTTGTTGTTGTTGTTTCAGTATTTATTTATTGACCCTTATTAATTTCGTTTCAAATAGTTTCTGAATGTTATTTACATATAAAAACATTTATGATTAAGGCTATTATATTTAATGGGAACTTATTTTTACTGTTAAGTCAGAATGAAGGATAAACTTAAATTCACGGAATTTCAACAACTTCTGCTCCTGTATTTGAAGGATCACTGAGGGTAAACGTCATATTATGCGACTACGCATTACTTTACGGAGACCTTACGAGCTACTAGCTACGTTCTGCCTTAAGAACAAATGGTGCAACCGAATAAAGTACAGAGTTAGTTACAAACTAGCTAGTAGTTACTAAGCCACTAGTGTGGACTTTACGTTCCAATTTAAGAAAGAACTTACGAACGGCTGGTGCAACCCTACCCTGGCCACTAGTCAGTTGAACAAATCCGTTATATATATATAATATATAATTTATTTAAAAATTAGTAAATATTTTTTTCCATTGGTTTATACAGTAGTGGCCAAAAGTGATGTTTGGAGGGGATATTTGTTTTTTATGACCCTACAAGTTCAATTAAATGATCAAAATATGAGGATTTTTTTAAAAATATTTTAAAAATATATTTTAAATATGAAGGTAAAACAAAACACTAAACTTGGTTAAAGTATTTATCTGACAAAATTATTTGGCAAAAAAGGCAAGCTACAGGTTTATTTTACTATTAAAAAAAAAATATATATATATATATATATTTGTATATATATATTATTATTATATATTATATATATCATATTTGCATGTGTTCATAATTTCTTGGTATGATAGCCAGGCCAAAAATTATGTCCACAAAATTTGGCATGTTTCATTGTATTATCACAAATAAAACAACTGAATCCAAGCACAACTACATAATATGATTACAAAATCTTTAACAACATTAATAATTATTAATTAATAATATTCAACTAAAGGGTGAAGATCATCACTTTTGGCCACTACTGTTTATACATATAATTTAATTTCAGTCTGAGATCACTGCATTAAAATGTTTGTTAATGGATATCAGCGCACCTGTTTGACTCTCTGCCCTGTGGGACTGTCCGCTATGGTGAACCCGAAACCCTCTGTGCCTTTGGTTATAGTGAGACTCAGAAGCTCAGGGACCACTTGAGCCCCGGCGGTTGCTCCCGAGGATGACGCCATGGAGACGCTGTCATCGGGTGGGGGTCCCGGTGTGGTCAGGGATGGTGGCTGCGAGCCATCCAGGTGGGTGTCTCCAGGGTGGGGATGTGGGGTAAGGCCCTCGCCGTGCTCAGGTACTAAGCGGCCAGTCAAAGACATGTACTCCATGTAATTTTCATAGTTGTTCCTTCCATTGAGCAGCAACGGGTGATCCACTAAGCCCAAAGGGGGCATGGAGGAGCTAGCGGAGGGGTCCTCTGGGTCGTAAGGGAGTGGGTAACCTCGACACAGCACCAGGGTGACGCTCTGGCCAATGGGGACCGACTGGAAGAGCTTCACTACATCGGCATGGGTGGTGCCCAAGACACAGATGTCATTGATGTAGACGATCACATCACCTGATGAAAAAATTAGAGTACTAAACATGCATATTTAAACAAAATATGAAGCACCATACTCCCAAGTGCATTATGTCATCTTTCTCATATCTAGAATGCGTATGTACATAAATTATCTTCATTATTAAGGATATCGGCTCTCTTACAAAAAATAATTATGCAGCCTTCTGAACGGATGTTCACACTGAGTGGTTTACAATGAAAAAGCAACTGCAAGTCATTAATTTTCAATGAAACCAGTTTAATTCTGGTGACATGACCAACCAATGTTTTATTATTAAATAGAGAAGACATTAAATTTTATGCAAATGAGCAATGCGATAACAACCAATAAGAGACAGTGATGCAGTTACAGGATACCGTAGTCGAGCAAATGCTCTAGAAATCAACACTCTAGAAAAGCAATCCCAGAATGCACAGCAGCCAAAAAAACTAAAACAAAAATCAAGAAATGTCATTTAGAAATATATTTATTGTATTCAATAATGTGAGGTATTACATTCTTACTCAATATCTGTGTATTGTATGTATTTGTGCTTATTAGAGTATCACGCTGTTAGCTTAGCAACATGCTAATGTTAAAATGTTAAAGTCGAGTCTTCTGCATATTTCACACAAGGACTAATATCTGTGTGACATGCAAAGTTGTCTTCTTAAAATGTTAGTTCACCCCAAAAAAAAAAAATTATGCTATTAATCACCCTTGTCATTCCAAACTCATAAGACCTTCGTTCATCTTTGGAACACAAATTAAGATATTTTTGATGAAATCCGTGAGCTTTCTGGCCTCCGACAGACTGCAATGTTATAACCACTTTCAAGGCCCAGAAAGGTAGTAAAGACATCGTTAAAATAGTCCATGTGACTACAGTGGTTCAACCTTAATGTTATGAAGTGATGAGAATACTTTTTGTAAGTAAAAACAAAAAATAACGACTTTATTCAACAATTTCTTCTCTTCCCTGTCAGTCTCCTATGCTGTTCATGTTGTTCATGTTGCACCGAGCTTCCAGGTTTTATGCCAGAACGCTGGCTCATTATTGGTTGACGCTGTTCATGACGCATACATGTGATGCTGACGCAGGAGCCGGCCAATAATGAGTAGGCATTCTGACGTAGAACCCGAAAGTGCTGCAATGTGTTTACTACGTCAACAACGTAGGAGACTGACAGGAAAGAGAAGAAATTGTTGTTATAGTTGTTATTTTTGTTTGTTTTTTTTGCACACAAAAGTATCCTCGTCACTTACATAACATTAAGATTGAACCACTGGAGTCACATGGACTATTTTAACGATGTCTTTACTACGTTTCTGGGCCTTGAAAGTGATAATTACGTTGCAGTCTATCGGAGGCCAGAAAGTTCTCGGATTACATCAAAAATATCTTAATTTGTGTTCTGAAGATGAATGAAGGTCTTACGGGTGTCAGGGCTCAACGCTAAGGATTTTTTCTACTGGTCCGGTCAGGCCAGTGGTTCAAATTTTTACTTGCCCCGCCAGAATTTTCACTGGCCCAACAACAAAAAATGAATAAAAGTAAAAGACAAGAAAATGGGCCTATAAAATAGCATAGTTATTGTTTTCGTTGTCTTTGTTACATTTAACCTCAATAAATAGGTTTATGTCACCAAAAGCTATTAGATTAACTCACTCATATTTTAAATATTGTTAGACAAATAAACAGTAAGTAATAAAATAACAACAAATAATCAATTAAATTAAGCTAGATTTTCAGGTACAGAAATTGTAATCTAATGTATAGCTAAATATATAACTATAGATTAAACTTTATTAAAGTTAATCAGTCAAGAGCAGTTACAGATGCATAAAAATGTTTTTAATGTTGAAAATATAAAACGTTAAATACTGTTACTGGAAATTATTTAAAAAAATGAAGACACTTTAAATGTGAAATTAAACCCACCAGCAGGTGGCAGCGAATCACTGTTAATGAGCGAGTCATTGAGTTCAACCGATTCATTCAAACGGCTGATTCATTCAGGAAGTGTTGCTCAGAGATGCAAAACAATTCTGTGGACTTTGGAACTATTTTCGTTGGCGAAATACAGCGAAACAGACAATTTGGTGTGTAAAATGTAAGTCACTATATACTAAAGGTGCTAAAGAGGATCTTTTCGTCGACTGAGAAACCAAAGACTGTTACTGAGTTTTTGAAATGAGCGCATGCGTAAGAACAACCCCTTCCTTCGAAGGAACGCCTCCCAAAACTCGTAAACACTCGTATTGGAACACGAGTGTTTACCACCGGCATTCGCGTGTTAGTGTGTCGTGTTAGTGGATTCATTATGTCGCACGTCTCTCACAAGGAACGACTGACAAGCCAGAGGGCCACCGCAGGTAACTCATAATCTGCAGTTGTTACTCCTGTCTCCTGACAAAAACTTTTTTATTTAAAATATTGCATGCGGCGCCTGTGGAGTGTGGAAAGTTACTGGAGCGCGCAGCCGCGCACGTCTCTCACAAGGAACGTCACGGCAGTGATTGACAAGCCAGAGGGCCAATCGTTTACGCGATGATCGCGTAAACGATTGGCTGATGTTTCTAAGGCCCTACCTCGTGCACTGATGATGTATATTAATATTATTCCTTTCAGTGCACCTAATAAATAAATAAATCTTTTATCAGTTAGTAAAGACAGTTTCAAGTAATATTGCAAAAATGTATAAAACAAAACATCCTCTTTAGCACCTTTAAGTTCTTGTTCATTAAACTGTACGCTGAATAAAATCAATATCACATTTGTAACTTAATCATGCTAATATTTGGAGAAAAACTGCGCTCTTTGTGTGGGAAATAAATCGATAATATCAGATCGTTAAACCCTACAGCACACCCGTCTACTGTCCCGAGCGTCGTTCACACTGGCCCCGGGCCATCGGGCAGTCCTTATTTTCGAGCCCTGGGTGTGAAACGACATGAAGGTGAGTAATTAATTATAGAATTATCATTTTTGGATGAACTAACCCTTTAAGGTGCAGTCATATTTACAGATGTTCGGCAAATTTCATGGGCGAAATTCAGTAATTTCAATAGGAATCCACGTGATGGAAGATTTCGCATTCAGGTTCAAGCTGGTCATGCAAATTCTGCTTGGTTTAAAAGTGACTTCTCTGTGAGCTGTGCTTCTCTACAATATTTACAATAGACAGTTGATGTCTTTTGCCCGCAAAAAAAGTTTGCCAAAATTGCACTAAAATGACCATAGACATCAAGGCAGCTCAATAGGTTTTGAAACAGAGCTATTATATCATTTTTAAGGACACACATACTCGGGGTTAATAAAATAGCCGTTCTTTGACCCACATGTTTACTAAATCATATCACTTTGGATTAAAGTAATCTCCAAGCACACACACAGAAAGTCAGTTGCATAAGTGCAGACAGTTGTAGATAGATACCGACCAAGCGTGCTATCAGCAAAGCTGGCCAGTAATGACACGTCTCTGTAATAAAGGCAACATGAGGCCTGTTGAAACTGCACAAGCCAACTGTGTATGTTTGTGCAGAATAGAGTAGAACTTCTATAAAAGAACCCCGTTCCCCCATCAAAAGCAGATAAAACACACAAGATCCCACCAAAGCCCAAATTGCAATGCTAGCTGGAGGCATATGCAAATAAAGCCACAGCCAGCATCATTATCTGTGAGGGCCTTGGGAAGTGATGTCATCTTCAGAGCTCACAGATGTGATTCACTTCTAAAGTGAACACATGATCAAGGAAACGAACAAGCCACCCAGAAAGGTAGACATGCAGCGAGGACACAAGATTTCTGTACTAGGTTAAGAGTTCCTCTACAAGAGAACAGAAAACTTGTGGAAAAGCAGCAAATAACCCTACGGTGTCTGCCTATGATGACTCACTCAAACACACTCTTTCATCAGGGAAAAACACAATGCGACAACCGTGACCTTGCGCTAGCTCGGTGCAAGCTATTAGAGACTGTTGTCAAGCGGTAGCTACAGAGATAATGATGTTTCCTAGTCCATGCACTGAAGGTTTTCTCCTGAGATGTGAGGTCGCTGCTCAGCACTGCTTATATATCGATAAGTGTCAGCATATTAAAAGGGGGCATATCGTAATTCTAATCAGTCCGCTGAAGCTGGAAAATTAGGCCTGCTGGCATTGTTTGTCTTTCTTAGCAATAGTAACTATGGTTGGGGTGACAATCATTGGTCAAATTGTATCTCTCTTTTTAAATAAATTCAATTATTTTTAAGGATTAAAAAATCTCAGCTAATGCTAATATTGTGCATATATGTAGTGAAATGCTCCCTCTAGAGTTTCTGTAGTGAACTAACATGCTGTGGACACTAAATGACTTGCCTGAGGTAAATGTAATGCTAGGTAAGATATTATTCTCAAGCTGTTTTATTGATGTCTTATTGAGAGATTTCACGTAAACATATCTGTGCATAGATTTTCTGTTCTTCTTCTTCTCTTTTTTCTGTTGTGGCGGTTAGCAAACAGCATTGCATTACCGCACGCGCCCCCTTCTGTATAGGAGTGTGGATCGTCTATGACTAAATGTATTCGTCGTCTGACTGTATGCACTGAACTGTGATGTCCGTACCGTGACGAATACATGTACCTTTATACCCCACTATACAACAGAAATCACTTTACATCAAAATATTATCAAAGTTTCATAGATTCATAACCCAATTCACCCTTCTGCTATAATATAACAAACTTATAAAGGTTAACACAAATTTGAAATGAAACACATATGTTAAGAGGTCTTGATTTCCTTCTCACCTGTGTCCATCTTGCCATCTTGGGCAGCAGGTCCATCAGGTATGACGCTCTTGACCTGTAGGAACTCATCCGGCTCGTCCCCACCAATGATGGTGAAGCCGAATCCCATGTTGCTCTTCTGCAGCACCGTGGTGAGGAACGTCCCTTTGAGTTGTGTGGCGTCCCTCGTGAATGGAGGCTTTTCTGCGAAGACAAACACACATGAACAATCAGAGGAATGCGCTGCACACTGCACAACCACCTCTACTGCATGGTCTTTGGTGCATCGGTAACTAAAGCTAAAGTGACAGGAAAGTAGGGCACACCTGAGCAACCCGAAACCGAGGAACACCAACAAACCAATTGGGTGAAGATGGCATGCATGGGCCACAGAGAAAAGAAGTACCTCTATATATCGTGGGCAATGGCAGCGCCGATAGACCGTGACTTTGCATTTGCTGTTGCTGTTGGATCCTTCGTTTGGCCTCTAGGACGGGATTCTCAAACTGTGTCCTTCTGTTAATGTGGCTGCGGGGCAGAACGAGCAGATATTTAAATCACGCTGGGACCCTCCCCCCCCCGGCGAACTTATTGAAGAGACGCGGATGATTTGGGGTCGGATTCTGCAAATATTTGGTGCTTGAAAAAAGAAATTTGAAGAACTTACTCAACATAGTAACTGCCATAAATAGGGTCGTCTATTTTCTCCCAGCCATATGGAAGTTCTGTAGAAAGAAAAAAATAAGATGGTCGGCACCTCGTTGAAAACGTTGTTTATCCCTGTTGCATGTAAACCCGTATTTAATGTAGTCTGGGTTGTTTTTTGTTTCTTTGCATAGTTCGTTTAATGCTTTTTGAGGAATATATATGTGTGTGTGTGTGTGTGTGTGTGTGTGTGGGCTGTCAAATCTATTAATCGCGATTAATCATATCTAACATATATACATACATATCTAACACTTTATGTTTGTGTGTGTGTGTATATGTGCGTGTATTAATCTAATTAATCTCAAATTTATTGTACATCAAATATGGCTGAGAAATTAATTCCAAAAGATAATTTAAATGAGATAATAATCCAAAAAATAAAAGTCATTATTGTGTAAAGCATCAAATAGACATTACAAAAACTACAAAAATATTTTATGTGATAATTTATTTGATTCAACATTATTACTACATTATATACACATTGATTCAAATTATTACACAAAATTTTGGACCATAAGGTTGAGTAAATGATAACGCACGATGGGTGCTGCCAGTTCGGAGAATCATATGAAATGTCAGATGACCTATGTAGGTCTGGGGCAAAATAAATTTTTTCCCATAATTAATTAATCTTATTAATCCGTTAAATTCATATATATATTAGGGCTATGAATTTAACACGTTAATATGCGTGTGTGTATATATATATATATATATATATATATATATATATATATAAATAATACACACATATTTACAAATGTTAATGTTGGATGAGATTAATTGTGATAAATCAATTTGACAGCACTAATGTATATGTATATTACTATATATATATATATATATATATATATATATATATATATATATATAAAATTACTTATGAATAAAGCTGAAATAAAGTAAAAGAAATATTACATGAAAAGTGTCTAAACTCTAAATTATTACATAAAAAATGTCTAAACTTTAAATTTTAAGTTTAATTTCTACAAATTACTAAAATTAACACAGAAATAAAAAATAAATTCAAGCTAAAAAGAAATAATAATAAAAAACACAAACTAAAAAAATGACAAAATGACTAAAACTAAAATTAAAAAATAAAAGCTAAATCAAAATATTAAATGAATACTATAATAGCATAGAAAAATATTAAATTAAGACTAATATATACACACAACAATATTTAATTATATTGCTATATACATATTTTTGGTAAATTTTATTAAATATATATTTTATTCTGATCATCTTTTAGTCCATTTTTAATTTAACTTGTAATATCAAATGATTTTAAACTTTTTTTATTCCAAGCATGTCGAATTAGCATTGTTTATGAAATGTGTTATATAAATAAGTTTTTTTTTGTTGTTTTTTTTGCCTTGATGCTGCATTATCCAATCAGGCTTCACGTGAAGTATTACCATATTTTCATAATTATAAATAACTACAACAACATTGAAAGGTGAACCTGAGTGTATGAAGCCTTCAGATGCAAGAAGCTTAAAATGAGCTATTTAATGCATGGCACGAAGCATGCGTGTCATGAAAACATTCCTCACAGTTTTCATTATAGTGAAGCCCCGTCCAGTAAATCAATAACCCCAGGGATGCCTGCAGCATATGATAATACATGGCACAAATCAGTCTAGACGTCTTTTAAAAACACGCGTATTCCCCGCACACGCCAGAATTTCGATTGCGTATCCTGAACAATCCAGCCGGCCGTTCACGCTGGCAGTCAGTGTGTAAAACAAAGCTTAATTAGGACACACAGCGGTAAGTGAGGGGAGGTCTGGCAGCCCGAAGGTTAGAGCCAACATACTTTCATGCAATTCAATCCGCTTGAGAGACACAAAACAAATTAAAGGGCTGGTGAGATCACCATGACAACAAAGGGCTGTCATCACGTGCAGCATTCAAGATGCTTTTTCCCGTCTGTTTTGTTTTTCAGCCAAATCTGACATTATTGAAACATCAAGAAGAAATGGGGTACATGCACAAACTCACACAGTAATTATCAAAAACATCGCCAGTGGGACAGTTTTTGCCGGCGTTCTTCAGAAACATGCACACATTCATACAAGCAGATGAAGTCATGCATGTGTGAATAAACAGTGTGCAGTAAACATGCAAATCAAGCTCATACACACAAACACCAGGCTAACGTAACTAATATCTCTTCAGACATTGCCTTTCTCCAGTTTTTAACCTCACACATGCCATTTTATTCCTGTAACTCCATCAGAGCTGTTTTACAGACATGCCTCCCATTTTCCCGCATTATTTGTGCTCCAGACCTCAAAACGTAGGTTGTTGACAAGAGGTGTGTTATGCGTTTCCTAAAAAAAAATCAGATTTATGACCTGGCAGATGATAAAAAAGCTATATTAAAAAAAACACCAGTAAGCAGCCATCTAACAACGACCCAGAACACCCTAGCAACCACAAAACAATGCCCTAGCAACTGCTCAGAACTCCCTAGAAACACTAAACAATAGAGACAGAGCGCAACGCGTCATAATCCTAAAACCATCATCTCCAACCGTCTCCATTGACTTTGTATTGCGTGAGGCTGCCTCCTTGTCATTTCTGACTTATAACAAAAAACAGAACAATGTCTAAAAGCTGCTGTGTGACAAGGGGTACAGCTAACAAGCTTAAAAAACCCAGAACCAAAAACCCAGAAGTTTTTATAAGCTGTTGACCCAAATAACAAGCGTTTAAGGACTTAAAAGTGGATACAGGCAATTGAGAAAGAGCGCGACATGAGACAGAGCAACCACTCAGAACTCCCTAGCAACCACCAAACAATGCCTTAAAAATAAACATTTAATAGCCACTAATCAATGTCCTAGCAACATGATACCACCGACTATGTTCAACTAGTGCAAAAAACTTGGTTGGCCGACACTCAACAATGGCCAACGCTGGCCTGACATTGGCCGACCACTTGAACACCCTAGCAACAAATCTGAACACCTTGAAACCTTCTAACAATAACCTAGCAACCACTAAACAATGCTCGACGAACTACCAAGAAACTACGCAGAACACCTAGTAACCTAGCAACACTCATAGACACAGAACACTGTAGCAATCACCTGAAATGCCCTTACAACTATTTAGAATAGCCTTGAAACTGCCTAGCAACATTCTAGCAACCACTCTGAACACATAGCAACTAATCCCTACACCCTAGCAACCAGCAAACAATGTTTGAGAAACTAAAGTTGCGTCCCAAATGACGCACTATACACTATGCACTTATACACTATGTACTTGTGCACTATGCACTCATCCATGTAGTGCGTGAATTGTATAAGGTTATTTTTTTGTCATTTAACAACGGAGTCCGATCCTCCTTTCCTCTCCGCTACGTAATTAAAGCTGCGACAGTTGAGTGCATAAAGTGTCCAACATTCCACACTTCGTTTTTTCCGTTAATTTAGTGCACCATCCGGGTATTTAAAGTGCACTTTTTCTTTTTGGAATTTTCAGTGTGAACGCACTACTCGCACTATTTGTACTTAAAAATGTCATAGAATAGTGCACAAGTACGCGAATTGGGACGCACCTTAACTACTAGAAACCTTTCAGAACACTCTAGAAACCATCAAACAATGCTTTAGAAACCACTTAGAACACCCTAAGCACACACCAAACAATGCCCTAGAAACCACACAGAACTCACTAGCAACCACCAAACAATTCCCTGGCAACCACTCAGTACACCTTGGCATCCCAGCAGTGAGATTTCATGGATAAACATTACTGCAAATTAGAGCTGCACGATACTGGATACATTGATAATCACAATTTTTTTTTTTTGATTCAAATAGAGATCGCGATTTTCCTACGATTCTGAACGGACAACTAAATAAAATAACATTTAAATTACTAGAGGTTCTGATAAAATATTAAAAGCTGCAGTCTATTTAAAAATGTTGAATTAATTAGAAGGGATATTTAAAAAAAAATTTGAATGAATGATTCAATGACTCATTCATAAATATACTTGTCCCATTACTGAATGAATCAGCGTTTTTGAACGAATCTCTTGAATGAAAGATTAAATGACAAATACATTTTTAACAGTCACTTGCCGCCACCTAGTTGCATAACGATGTAATCGATACAATTAGGGATGAACGATATATTGGCCACTTTTCAATATCTATATGGGCCGATTTCAAAACACTGCTTCATGAAGCTTCTGAGCTTTGTGAATCTTTTGTTTTGAATGAGTGATTCAGATCTCCTATCAAACGGCTAAACTGATGAAATCACGTGACTTTGGCGCTCCGATTCACTGATTTGATATGTAAAGCTCCGAAGCAGTGTTTTGAAATCGGCCCATCCCTAGATATTGTTGAAAAATCGTTATTTTGGGGGGTTTTTTGGAGCACAAAAAGTATTCTTGTCGCTTTATAATATTAAGATAGAACCACTGAACTCACATGAACTGATTCAAATGTGTTTTTAGTACCTTTAAGGATCTTGAGAGTTTGAATGGCTTTGCTCTCAATGCAGGTCTCACTAAGCCATCGGATTTCAACAAAAATATATTAATTTGTGTTCGGAAGATGAATGAAGGTCTTACGGGTGTAGAACGACATGAGGGTGAGTAATAAATGACATTATTTTCATTTTTGGGTGAACTAACCCTTTAAGGCCGATAAATAATGGATTATTTCCTTCAGATGCGCACTGTTGACAAAGATGATTTTGAATTGCTTGTAATATAATTGGAGTCACTTCAAAAAGGAAAATACAGTTAAGTGCAACATGTGCAGCGCAAGTCTGTCATATAGGCTATATTATAACGAGAACATTATAATCGTGTGCTTGGGACATGGATTTAATGGTGATACAAAATGATATAAAAAAAAAATGTAGATTTAGATTTATCAGCCAATGTATCGGTTATCGGTTTTCAAATATAAAGAATTATCGGTTATCGGTATCAACCCAAATTTTCATATCGGTGCATCCCTAGTCAAATGTCGTATAATCGACATTTGAATCATTAAGTTACTGTTAAAAGAAGATTTGCTCTATTTTGATCGCTATCGTAGACATCAGTGTTCATTTATAATTAACTATAAACTTTCATCCCAGTACTTCTGTGATCATTTAAATAATTGTAAGACAGAAATAACAATATTGTGTGGTTGAAAAGACTGTTTGTGAATCCGTTTCATACCTAAAAATGAAAACTGCTCTCTCAGGCTCAGCAACAGTGCAAACACAGATTTGAATGATCCAGTGTGATTTTGTCAAAGGTTTAATAGACACAGGCGAATTTAGGAATAAGATCGCATGGTGATTGAATCGAGATCACAATCTTTTAACGATTAATCATGCAGCTCTACTGCAAATTAAAATATGTCAAACATTTTTCTTTAAAAAAAGTTTTTTTTGTGGTGGGACCGGTGAAAACATTGGCAAGTAAACAAACAAAACACAAATCATGCAACTATCTCTACATTGCTACTTTTATATTCATACTGTGTAAAAAAAAAATCATAATAAAGCCATGCTGTGTTCAGATATTCATTATTTGAGTGAATGGATGCTGAGCTGAACAGAAAGCTGGGTTGGAGGAGGTGGGAGCAGGTGTGACGACCGATGAGGTTCTCGCACCTCCCTAGGAGGGTTAGAGCAATCAACTCCCTCCTACACACACAGACCGACTGGCTACATCGCAACCGTTAATGCTTGACCCTCTTCCTCGCAATCAGACGTGAGTCGCATATTTAGGGTTTACATTAAGAACAGACCTTGCCCAGAGGATACAGGACGAGACTCTTATATGTGTCACATACACAGCTTTAACTGAGAGAGAAAGACGAGTAACACACCAGATGGCGACACTTTCTTAATAGAAAATAGTGAGAAGTGTGACAACCTTGGCTGGATTTACTGGAGCTTTCTTTCAAAGATTATAGCTTGGTATGGAAGAAATTCAAGCCAAATGAATCAAAATGTATCCAAGCGGAGTTATATTCACAATGTTAAATATTTAATCTAATTTATAACAGGTCATATTTATCACTTCTCTTTGTAACACCTATTTGTAACTTATACGGAGGTGCAAAACTGCAACTGGTTAGTGTTTTTAATAAATAATATAAAATATAATAATCTACAAAATGTTATCTACTCAACGTTCCTGCATGAGCAAACATTATTGCAGATTAAAAATGTAAAAAAAAAAAAATGTTGGAAATTATTCATAAATACAATGAATATGGACAACAGGATATGATGTCATGCTCTTAGACTTCTATTTTTAATAAATAATAAATTATAAGCAAATAATATTCAAAATGTTTAAATACATAATGCTCCCGCAATACTGCAAACCCCCATAAGTTAAAAATGTTTATAAATTTAACAAATAGTATTACCTTCTTTATTGCTTTAAATGTGGTTAAATGTACCACATTTTAAAAAAATTGTTTGTTTTAAATATATTACCTACTTAACATTCCCACAATACCACAAACCACCAATCCAGTATTTCAAAATAATTTCAAAATATAATTGTATCAAATAATACAGATGATTAATGTACCACATTTAGAAGATATTTTTATAATAAATAATAAATTATAATATTCAAAAAGTTCAAATATATTATCTATTCAATATGTACAGAATATTGCAATTTATTAGATTATTAATGTACCACTTTTAGAGATAAATCCCACATATTTTTTCGAGAAAATCCTGTTGTTGTTTTTTTTATGCAAGACCATTATGGGACCTTCATGGTTTTAAGGCAATTATCTAACCCAGACCACCTTAAATATCTTTTCTCAAGCCTCCTTAAATCAATGGTCCTCCATTGGCAGTTGCCATGGCAACTATGGGAGAAGTCTCTTTTTCAGGTTCTTTCATTCACTGAGTGGCTTATGTATATTTGAGTGCATTGAATGCACAAGTGTAAATATGAGCGTGTGCCGGATGCGTCTTTAAATGTGCTGTGAAATTTGTGCTATCAAATCCAACCAGCAGGGCTCATTAATTAGCAAGCACCAAGTACATTTTGGAGCGTTTGAACAATGGAAAAATTATTCCATTGTTTCTGAATTAAACAGCCACGCCTCTGAAATTACACAAAGATGTTTAAGTGTTGTGACTAACATTGATTTTGAAGGCAAAATCAGGTTGACACTTACAGAGCATGTTTTATCAAGCCTTTGATGGGAATTTATGATGAATCTGTGCCGCCCAATGAGGATCATTATCTAACAGACACCTGAATTAAATTCTGAATTATGTACATGTCTGAACTTTGAAGACAGATGTGGATCAAATTTGCAATACACAAAGTGATTTTTACGCAGCAGGTAGTATTGAACACAATGGAAATCAATCATGATTCTGTATGAGCTTACATTGTTGTACAGACCTGCCCAAAAAATAGATCTATGTTGTACTACGGAGAGGGATATTAGTAGTCATGTCACAGAAAGGCATTAAAAGGCCTGTGGAAAGAGATATTGATTTCTCTGGCCCCATTAAATTGCATTTTAATTCAACAGAAGGTTTCAAAGATGATAGATTTGGGTACATAGAACCACCATGCATTATGAATGAATGAATGAATGAATGAATGAATGAATGAATGAATGAATGAAGCCATGGATGGGTGGATGGATGAATGAATGAAGCCATGGATGGGTGGATGGATGAATGAATGAATGAATGAATGAACGAATGAATGAATGAAGCCATGGATGGGTGGGTGAATGAATGAATGAATGAATGAATGAATGAATGAATGAATGAATGAATGCAGATTAAATGTTTTTTTGGATGAATGCATGAACAAACTAATAAATGAATGGAAAGGAGGATGAATGGCTTTATAGATGAATGAAAAATAGGATCAATCCCTTTCTTATCAAACAAATAAATGAATGAACAAATAAATCAAAGGAGGATAGATACTTAAAGGATGAACGAATGTATGAACAAACAAACTAATGTATGAATGGCTTTATAGATGAACAAATAAACTTATGATCGAACAAATAATTGATTGAATGAATGAACACGCAAACGAATAAATGGAGGATAGATAGTTAAATGATGGGCGAATAAACAAACAAACATGGAAGGTTGGATGGATGGCTGCTGAACAAACAAACAAATGAAAGAATAACTAAGCAAATGAATGAATGAATAGATGATAGATGGCTTAATGGATGAATGAAAGAACAAACAAACAAATGGAGAATGGATGGATGGAGAATGGATGGAAATGGAGAATGGATGAACAAACAAATGAATCAACAAGCAACTCAATGAACAGATGATAGATGGCTAGCCATTAAGCCATGAATGAAGAAACAAACAAATGGAGAAAGGATGGATGGATGGATGGATGGATGGATGAACAAACAAATGAATCAACAAGCAATTCAATTAATAGATGATAGATGGCTTAATGGATGAATGAATGAAGAAAAACAAATGGAGAAAGGATGGATGGATGGATGGATGGATGGATGAACAAACAAACAAATGAATCAACAAGCAATTCAATTAATAGATGATAGATGATAGATGGCTTAATGAATGAATGAATGAAGAAAAACAAATGGAGAAAGGATGGATGGATGGATGGATGGATGAACAAACAAACAAATGAATCAACAAGCAATTCAATTAATAGATGATAGATGATAGATGGCTTAATGAATGAATGAAGAAAAACAAATGGAGAACGAATGGATGGATGAATGAATGAATGAATGAATGAATGAATGAATGAACGAACAAACAAATGAATCAAGCAATTCAATTAATAGAGGATAGATGGCTTAATGGATGAATGAATGAAGAAAAACAATTGGACAAAGGATGGATGGATGGATGGATGGATGGATGAACAAACAAATGAATCAACAAGCAATTCAATGAATAGATGATAGATGATAGATGGCTTAATTAATGAATGAAGAAAAACAAATGGAGAACGAATGGATGGATGGATGGATGAATGAATGAATGAATGAATGAACAAACAAATGAATCAACAAGCAATTAAATTAATAGATGATAGATGGCTTAATGAATGAATGAAGATGGCTTAATGAATGAATGAAGAAAAACAAATGGAGAACGAATGTATGGATGGATGGATGGATGGATGGATGAATGAATGAATGAATGAACAAACAAATGAATCAACAAGCAATTCAATTAATAGATGATAGATGGCTTAATGGATGAATGAATGAAGAAAAACAATTGGACAAAGGATGGATGGATGGATGGATGAACAAACAAATGAATCAACAAGCAATTCAATGAATAGATGATAGATGATAGATGGCTTAATGAATGAATGAAGAAAAACAAATGGAGAACGAATGGATGGATGGATGAATGAATGAATGAATGAATGAATGAATGAATGAACAAACAAATGAATCAACAAGCAATTAAATTAATAGATGATAGATGGCTTAATGAATGAATGAAGATGGCTTAATGAATGAATGAAGAAAAACAAATGGAGAACGAATGGATGGATGGATGGATGGATGGATGGATGAATGAATGAATGAATGAATGAACAAACAAATGAATCAACAAGCAATTCAATTAATAGATGATAGATGGCTTAATGGATGAATGAATGAAGAAAAACAAATGGAGAATGGATGGATGGATGGATGGATGGATGGATGGATGAACAAACAAATGAATCAACAAGCAATTCAATTAATAGATGATAGATGGCTTAATGGATGAATGAATGAAGAAAAACAAATGGAGAATGAATGGATGGATGGATGGATGGATGGATGGATGGATGAACAAACAAATGAATCAACAAGCAATTCAATGAATAGATGATAGATGATAGATGGCTTAATGGATGAATAAATGAAGAAAAACAATTGGACAAAGGATGGATGGATGGATGGATGAACAAACAAATGAATCAACAAGCAATTCAATGAATAGATGATAGATGGCTAGCCATTAAGCCATGAATGAAGAAAAAAACAAATGGAGAAAGGATGGATGGATGGATGGATGGATGAACAAACAAACAAATGAATCAACAAGCAATAGATGAATGGATGGATGGGTGCATAAACATTAATCAGCAGGCAAATGAATAAATGAATAGAGGATAAATGGCTTAATGGACGAATTTACTAACAAACGGATGGATGGATGGATGGATGGATGATGGATGGATGGATGGATGGATGGATGGACAAACGAACAAGTGATTGAACAAGCAATCGAATGAATGAATGAATGAATGAATGAATGAATGAAGGAAGGAAGGAAGGAAGGAAGGATAGATGCTTAATGGACTAATGTTAAACTAATGAATGACTATAAAGATGGATGGTTGAACGCACAAAATAGATGGTTTAACAGGGAAAAAAGAAAAAAGAAAGATTTAAGAGATGAACTGATGCATCAATGCTAAATGAACTTTCTTTTATCCAATCCATTCAGTCATTCATAAACACAGTGTGTAATCATCATGAGCTAGTAGAGTTTGTCTTTCTGGATGTTTCATGAACCCAGAGCACAATCTGAGCATGTCCTGACATCGTGAACAAACGCACAAAATGGAAATCTCCCCCTCGGAATTCATGTTACACTCTCTCAAGCGTATGTCTCCGAGGGGGAAAATACATGTAGAGGTCACAACATCAAATTTCTCCAAGTGAAAAAAAGGAGAAACATACTCACACACACGGTAAAACACCAGTGCACTCACCATCTTCCTCACATTCCTCTGGGGGCTTGGCTTTCTTCGCTAGTCGAGGGTCGAGCCATGACGTCGTTTTGGTATTGTGACTGAAATGAAAAGAATTTTGTAACAATTAATAGTACATATGATAGAGTTTAGCTGCCACGATTCAAATCGGAATCATCTTTATGTGTGTTATGTCAGCCAAATGTTGGTACAAGCTTCACTTTGAAATGTAAAACATTTTAGACTAGATATCCCAGAAGGCCTCAGCTCAGTCACAGTGGTTGGGGGTTTTCCAGTTAAAACAATGACAATCAATAGTTTTAATAAGTCCCTCGTTTCTCATTAAGGACAGATGGAGGAAGGGGAACATCTTTCTCTCGCTCTGCTACTCTGCAGATTCAGTTTTTATGGTGATCCATTTATCATGATGATTCATGATAGAATTGAAGTTGCACCATGTACTAACGCTAAGTGATATATACTGAATGTTCATGCTATTTTAAAATACTGTCATGAAATTCATGATGATTCAAAATATTGAAAATAATAAAAGTATTTATTCAAAGTGTGTTAAGAGTGATAAAATAGATGTTCTAATAGTATTAAGGATTTAAATTTCTTAGACATTAGAGTTAAAAAGTTTTAAATATTTCTGTAAATCAGTTCGAAATATCCATTACAAGGTATAGATTTTAAACAAAAATTTGATTCAATGATCAAAAAGTTCATGGAAGTCCACATGCAGCATTTTATATCTATCAAAACGTGTTCTTTAAAAACTCATAAATAGAGATCGACCGATATATCGGTTTACTGATATTTTCCCCGATATTTAAAGCGGAACTCAGTAAGATTTGCGAAGCTCCCCCTACAGGTTCCTTCAGTGAATCACACTGTCGTAAATACTCCAAGCGCAGCTCTAGACTACAACGACTACAACGCTCACCAGCGCAGTAGTTTTGCAAATACAGTACAAGAAATCTCGATGGAGGTGGGTAATTTTCGAAATTGTCTTATAAAGTCATAATATATACATTGTTTTTGAATTACCGTAAAGCATTTTTTCTCACTTTCGCGTGAACGTGAACATGAGGCGAGATTGTGTCGGGTCGGCGATGCTCAACTTGCAAGTGCTGCTTTCTGGCGTAGACGTGCCAGAGGGGGTTAGTGCTCGCCTCAAACACACCACTACAACTCAATTAACCATCGTAAGGACTTAGAAGACTATTTATGAAGGTAAAAAAAAGTTACTTAGTTCTGCTTTAAGCATTTTACCATAATTGGATATCGGTTTTGTAATATCGGATTTACCGATAATCGTCGCCATCTTATGGGTGTTTTGAGAATTGCACGCAGGATCGCCATTTCAGCGCATCTGAGGGGAGACGAGACAACGGCGTGCACATGTAAAGTATACTTACCTGCTTTGCTGTAATTAGTAAACTTTATTTAACATAACATCCATTAATGCACAAATTAGATGTGTTACATAAATGCCTGAAATGTAGCTAGTTATGTCTCTAAGAAATAGAGACAAGCTCAAGGAGCCACGTAAGATAATCTGTCAAGTCCTGTCCCAATAATCTTTGCATGAATTAAATAATACAGCCATGAATGAGCACATGTTGGAAATAAAAGCACTGAATTTAATTCTCTTTCTGTTGTCTATGATCATCCTTAGTCTTGTGAAGTCGTCTGCATTTTGCTGTTCGCTCAGCGGGTTGATGCTCAGGAAATGCTCCAACAGCACGGCCACCGCATGTAAATTTTAACAAGATTCACTTGTTTAAATCACCGTAATTCTATAAACATTTACTATTTAAACATTATTTCGCTAATAAACATGCAAGTAAACAACTCTATGGAAATTAATAATTTATTATCTCTGTGTAAATGTATAGATAAACAGGGCTTTGTCAGCAGATATTTCATAATCTAGAACTATTTCATAATCTTTTATAATCTATTAATAATTCTGATATAATATACCAGTTGAGAAATGCAATAAAATACAATGTTTTGTTTGTTATATTCCAATATTCCAGAGAATATTATTCAGTTATTTAACATTATGCAGTGAATTATTCTTCACTCTTTAGCCTATTAAACAACTTATAAATCTACTAAAACTGTTGTTTTAAGTTAAGTATTACATTTCTGCAAAGTTGATATGACTCTGTCTTTAATTTATTTTCTCCATTTGAAAACATCAGACATTCTACATTTATTTTGCTTATTGTTAACATTAGTGTTGCTGCTGATGCTTTTTATAAATAAAATTATTTTTGTAATGGGAAGATTAAAATTAACATGAAAGACTACTAATTTTCAACAAAAACAGTTTAGTAACAGTTTGTTTTGTTTTCTATGCAAGGAGGGAGTGATTGTTATAAATAAAATGGTTTGTTCAGTTTAGTGGTGTTGTAATCGTGTCAAAAACAGAAGTATAACAGTAAATAAATATCGGTTCTGCATATTGGTTATTGGGCACAAAACACAAATTATCGGTATCGGTTCTAAAAAAAAAAATCAATATCAGTCGATCACTAATCATAAATACTGCTTTTTATTACTAATTATTGTAATATTTTGGTTTATATAAATGAAAACAATTCTGATATATCTTCCATCTAGCATTAAACATTTTAAATCGAATCAGCTATGATTGTTGTTTAGATAAAACAATAAATGTATGAAAATATTATTTTATAATTAATATTTATATAAAAATTATATAATTTATATAAAAGTTAACTGATTAAATATTTCAAATTAATAATAAAAAAAAAAATAATTTCAGGGGCAAGTACTTAAAATAAATTCCTTCAAAAGATATATTTAACATAACATAACATTAAAATATACAATTAAAGGTGCCCTAGAATCAAAAATTGAATTTACCTTGGCATAGTTGAATAACAAGAGTTCAGTACATGGAAATGACATACAGTGAGTCTCAAACTCCATTGTTTCCTCCTTCTTATATAAATCTCATTTGTTTAAACGACCTCTGAAGAACAGGCGAATCTCAACATAACACCGACTGTTACGTAACAGTCAGGATCATTAATATGTACGCCCCCAATATTTGCATATGCCAGCTCATGTTCAAGCATTAGACAAGGGCAACCAGTATTAACGTCTGGATCTGTGCACAGCTGAATCATCAGACTAGGTAAGCAAGCAAGGGCAACAGCGAAAAATGGCAGATGGAGCAATAATAACTGACATGATCCATGATAACATGATATTTTTTGTGATATTTGTAAATTGTCTTTCTGTGTTTCGTTAGCATGTTGCTAATGTACTGTTAAATGTGGTTAAAGTTACCATCGTTTCTTACTGTATTCACGGAGACAAGACTGTCGCTATTTTCATTTTTAAACACTTGCAGTCTGTATAATTCATAAACACAACTTCATTCTTTATAAATCTCTCCAACAGTGTGTAATGTTAGCTTTAGCCACGGAGCACTATCAAACTCATTCAGAATCAAATGTAAACATCCAAATAAATACTATACTTACGCGATTAGACATGCTGCATGACGAACACTTTGTAAAGATCCATTTTGAGGGTTATATTAGCTGTGTGAACTTTATTTATGCTGTTTAAGGCAGCCGCAAGCTCCGGGGGCGGGGAGCACGAGAATTTAAAGGGGCCGCGCACTGAATCAGTGCATATTTAATGATGCCTCAAAATAGGCAGTTAAAAAAATGAATAAAAAAAAAATCTATGGGGTATTTTGAGCTGAAACTTCACAGACACATTCAGGGGACACCTTAGACTTATATTACATCTTTTGAAAATGCGTTCTACGGCACCTTTAAAATAACGCCATAGAAACTGCCTAAATTTACTATAAATAAAAGAGGAAAGTCTATTTGGAAATTGTCTCTTTGTTTTACTGATGATTCAGTGAGAGAGTGGTCCAAACGAATGTGAATCGATTCAGAACGTTTTGCAAACGTTTCGCCAAATCACCAAAAAGAAAGAACTGACTGAAAAGAATGATTAATTCACAAATGATTGGCACTGCTGGTTCAGTCGACAGAAATATAATAATAACTACTGAAATATCCACAAGGAAAGTGTTTCTAAGGTCTGTCGGAGCGCTGATTGTAGCTACATTTACAACCGTACTGTGTATGAATCCATCAAATCATTTTCAAAATGCAGTCAACCGAACTGCATTAAACTGAGTGAGCTCAATACGGCACACATAAATAATTCAGACATCCGTAACAATCTGTAAAAGAGGACACTGCAACAGGTAGCGCTCCATATGTTCACACCTCTTTCATTATGAAGTGTGCTTTGAAGTGTACTTCACTCACTCTATGAAGTAAACTTCTCCTTTTTCAGTGTAGGCCATCTCCCAGTTGTCTGGCAAAGGGCCCAGTTCGTCATTCTCCTGGGAGTCTTGTGGGGACTTGGGGGAGTCTCCTTCCTCCTCAGGGGCATCTGTGGCGGTAAGAGTGGGGGTCTCAGGTGGGCATGGCTGGACGGGCACGTCTCCAGAAGCATCCGTGCTCTTGTCCTCATGTTCGCTCGATTCTGTGAGGAAAACAAAAGGAATGAGTGACTTACAGTAGATTATTAGAAAAGGCTGGTAGAAAGAGATATGGTTACATTAAACAAACAAATAATGATTGGGGACTGTCAAAGTCAAACCTTTGTGAAAAAGTGTGCTTAAATATGCACTTGTTGTGTACTTCAAACCTTAAAAGCTAATTTTATAAAAACTACTTGCAGATAGCACATTACTTAAAATAAAAGGCTATTTGCAATTTCATGATTATGTATCTTAACACATTTAAGAACACTTTTAAAAATTTGTAATAATGTCAAATTAAAAGTTTAACAGTACATTTCAAATGATTGTTTTAATATTTTCTTGCCCTTTAAAGAAATAGGCTATACTTTGATGTGCTGACTAACATATTACGCATGTGATTACAATTTTAACTGTAGTGTGTTCTTCGATGTTATATGTAATGTATTTTAAATGCACTAAATTGCAACTTTATCATATGACATTTCAAATAAATGTAAATGCATGACATTAAAGTTTCAAAAGAAATTACATTAAAGTATATTTTAGATAACATAAAAGCTAGTCAGTACATTCGGCAGTACACTTTAACCATATTTTAAAGACAACAGAAGTAACTTAGAATTGCATATAAAACTGCACTTAAGTCTTTACTTAAGTGGGTTAAAAAAAAACACTTTAAAAAGTTCAACTAATCGCATTTAATATAAATTTGCACTATAATACAACTTCATTTAATTGCAATTAAGTGTCCAAAAACATTACATTCAGTTCACACTTAAGTATATATTTAAAGGGTTAGTTCACCCAAAAATGAAAATAATGTCATTTATTACTCACCCTCATGCCGTTCCACACCCATAAGACCTTCGTTAATCTTCGGAACACAAATTAAGATATTTTTGTTGAAATCCGATGGCTCAGTGAAGCCTGCATAGGGAGCTGTTCGGAGCACCAAAGTCACGTGATTTCAGCAGTTTGGCGGTTTGACAAGCGATCCGATTCGATACACTGATTCATTGTGCTCCGATGCTTCATGAAGCAGTGTTTTGAAATCGGCCATCACTATATAAGTCGTTATTTTGTTTTTTTGGCGCACCAAAAATATTCTCATCGCTTTATAATATTAATATTGAGCCACTGTACTCACATGAACCGATTTAAATATGTTTTTAGTACCTTTATGGATCTTGAGAGGTGCAGTAACATTGTTCTCAATGGAGGCCTCACTGAGTCATCGGATTTCAACAAAAATATCTCAATTGGTGTTCTGAAGATTAACGAAGGTCTTACGGGTGTGGAACGGCATGAGGGTGAGAAATAAATGACAGAATTTTCATTTTTGGGTGAACTAACCCTTTAAGCTTGTTTTCACCACATGATAAACAAAAAGGTATTTTTTTATCTTACTTTTTATCTGACTTTTTTCCTTGCTATTCTGACTTCTTTTCTTTTTATAAAGTCCAATTCTGAGGGGAAAAAAGACTTTTTCTCAGAATTGCGAGTTTATATCTTGCATTTCTGCATGTTATAAAGTCAGAATTGAGAGATATAAACTCACAATTGCGAGAAAAAAAAGTCAGAATTGTGAGATAAAAATTCGCAATTATTTTTTAAATTGTTTTATAAGCTTTCATAGTACAGTATATTCTTCTGAGTATATGATTTCCTTAAAGGTTAGTTCACCCAAAAATGAAAATTCTGTCATTTATTACTCACCCTCATGTCGTTCTACACCCGTAAGACCTTCATTCATCTTCAGAACACAAATTAAGATATTTTTGATAAAATCCGATGGCTCAGTGAGGCCTCCATTGACAGCAAGATAATTAACACTCTCAGATGCCCAGAAATCTACTAAAGACGAGAATACTTTTTGTGCACCAAAAAAACAAAATAATGACTTTATTCAACAATATCTAGTGATGGGCGATTTCAAAACACTTCTTTCATGAAGCTTCGAAGCTTTGCGAATCTTTTGTTTCAAATCAGAGGTTCGTAGCGCATTAAACTGCCAAAGTCACATGAACCATTGAAATTTCAAAACGTTTATGACGTAACGAAGCCTCGTTCACTCAAGTCACGTGACTTTTGATACACACTCTGAACCACTGATTCGAAACAAAAGATTTGTAAAGCTTCGAAGCTTCATGAAGCAGTGTTTTGAAATCGTCCATCACTAGATATTGTTGAATAAAGTCATTATTTTGTTTTTTTGGCGCACAAAAAGTATAATCATCACTTCATAACATTAAGGTTGAACCACTGTAGACACATGAATGTTTTAAATACGCCCTTAGTAGCTTTCTGGGCATCTGAAAGTGTTAATTACCTTGCTGTCAATGCAGGCCTCACTGAGCCATCAGATTTTATCAAAAATATCTTAATTTGTGTTCTGAAGATGAATGAAGGTGTTACGGGTGTGGAACGACATGAGGGGGAGTATCTAATTAATGACAGAATTTTCATTTTTGGGTAAACTAACCATTTAATAGTACTCTTTTTGAAAGTATGCTAAAGTGTACTTCTTTTTTATAATGGAACATTGACAAGGAAGAGTTTTTGAAAGAAGTTGCTTGTCAGAGTCCCTCAAATTCCATCTGGAAACCATCTGGAGAGCATCAAAGAAGTTAGGACGCATGTTTCAGTGAATTTCAGTAATTTAAATCAAAACACTGATTCAAAGATCTGCATCAGAAATGTTCATGGACATGTATGCTTAATGCATTTTCCTAATGAAAATAACAACAAAAAATGTTTTTTAAGAGCCTCAATTGTTCAGTATGATTCAAAACCTCATCTTGGAGTTACGAACAACAGAAGAGTTGAAATAAAGCGGCAGGTATCAGTGGCAGGTAGTAACCTGGTGTGATGGCGATGCCGTTGCCATTGACGACAGGGCTCTCTTCCTCCTCTTCTTCTGGTGGCTCAATGCTGTCTTTCTCCATGTTGCTGACGGACTTGTTTCTCTTCCTTTTTCCCTCTGCACTGGGTCGGGCACCGGGCAAGAGTTGGTCCGTCACATTAAACAGCATCGGCGTGGGTTCGGCAGGAGGCTTTGGCGTGCCATAGAAGTTATCTAGAAACAAACAAAAAAATTTGGGGGACTTAAAAATCTCCTTGGCATGCGAAAAGGTAAAGTCAGACTTTTCAAGTAACTTTTCAATCATGTTTTTTGTTCATGAACTTTGCTGGAGTTTTTTTTTTCTGTGTGATGTTTGCCGTTACAGCACCCTCGTTCACTGGTGACTCAATCGTTTCATTCAAGATTGAAAAGAAATCATGTGTATCCAGGGAAATCTGTTTAATGATTAAAAACTGAGCTCCTGTGTAGGTACGGCACAGGATTTATGAATTCATTTGCAGGTCTGTAGGGACAGGAACAGAAGAGGTGAAGTTCATAGATTCATTTAAATTACAGCCTGTGACCCAGAATCATAGACTGTGAGTGGGTTACCTTAAAGTGACATGAAATCACCTCAAACAAGACCACATGAAACCTATAAAATCAATACACCCACAGTTATGCTGACTTCTATTTAAATATCTTATATTCTATATCCTATTAAATGACAAACACAGTCGTTTTTATTGTGTTGACATGAACCATGTTTTGATAATAGCTATTGCTAGTCAGAGGAAGATAGTACATTCTCATTCTAGAGAGCATTTGATTGGATAAATATTTGCATATGCAAAATTTTGGTCCATTTATACTGTTCAAAAAATTTGGGGGTCGGTTGCAATGTGTTTGAAAGGATTCTCTTATGCTCACCAAGATGCATTTATTTGATCAAAAATACATTAAAATCAGTAATATTGTGAAACATTATTACATTTTTAAATAACGTTTTTCTATTTGAATATAATACATTATATTTATTAAAATTCTGGCCATTACTGATAAACAGCTGATGTTAAATGAATTAAAAACAGAAATTAAATTAAAATAAAACTCTAAAAAATGCTACAAGTGAATTTAGGCATCACAACATTATAATGTACAGCATGAAAAATTTAAAATCAATGTTTTAAAGATTAACTTTAAGTGAGTTTTAGATGAGTTTAGATAATCTAAATGTAAAAATAAGGGAAAAATCCCCCAATATCTGCCGATAATCAAAATGATCCCTATTAAATGTAATTTGTCGAAGCTATAAAATAAAATGTCAAAAATCTCAAATTTGTATTTCTCTGTCATTTTAGAGTAAACAAAGCTATTCGCAAAGTGCCTGACTGAAGCTGTTATGGACAGTGTTGGGGGTAATGCATTACAAGTAATGCGAGTTATGTAATCAGATTACTTTTTCAAGTAACTAGTAAAGTAACGCATTACTTTTAAATTTACAAGAATATATTCGAGTTACTTTTTCAAATAAGTAATGCAAGTTACTTTGTTTTCCCATTTATTGATTGACAGCTCGCCTATCCACATGTTAAGAAAAACTAAGTGCAGAGGCGTTGTGTGCGAACATGTAGTTCTAGACTAAATAAATGTGAGCAGGTATTTACTTATCTCACTTGCACAAAAACAGATTCAATATTCCTTAAAATCAATAAAAACAGTGAAATGCAAACTCAGAATATTGCACAAACCCTTAATAATTAAATAACACAAATAAACTATGTACTTAATTTTTAGTGTTGAACTTTCTTCTCCTGCATCCTTTTCTTCTGCAATCCTGAATGGCAGCACAGCTGAAAGGTTTGTTTGAGCTGCGCCCTCTACTGTACAGGCGTGAATTTGCATTTCCTTCAGTCTGAGGCTTATTCATTTGACTTCTGTTGTGAAAGGACCTTTACATTTGCCAAAATATATATATTTTTTTGTTATTTAAAAAGCAAGCCCAGCCCAGATGAGTAAAAGTAACGGAAAAAGTAATGTAACACATTACTTTACATAAAAAGTAACCAAGTTTACATAAACTACTTTACATAAAAAGTAACGCAATTAGTTAGGGAATAATGCAACATTGTAATGCATTACTTTTAAAAGTAACTTTCTCCAACACTGGTTATGAATGATGCTGTGCCTCAGAATCATGGGAAGGATATCCTCTCCTCATGAAGAGAAATGAAACCTGCATCTGAAAGTAGTCCACACACCTCAGTCGGTCCTCAAGAGACCAAACTGCACTAGTTCTGAATACCTTTGCTCAATGTCAAAGACATACACACTCTCTTTTGCGGTACCATCGAGCAAATTTAGGAAAATTCATATTCCAGGCCGCTATGGCGTAACAGGTGTGGCATAAGTGGTAATGATTAATGGAGATGTGGGAGGTTTAAAGTGGAATTTCACTTACCTTCGTACGTTCCACTTTCTAACAAGGCCCCACTTTTCTCTAATTCCATAAACCGCTCAACGCTCACAAAGTTGTAGTCCACACCTGGGACCTCCCCCTCTTTGGGCTGTCTGGTCGTGCCTGCAGACAAAACAACACATTTGTTATCACAATGCTGGTAAAAGACCATCATATTCATTTACCATGGCATTTAGCCAAGTAAATTTGAAATGTATTTTATTTTATTTATTGGTTTATTTGAATAGGATAGTACAAAAAAGCTGAAAAATGTGCATTGTAAATAAGGAATATAATATATGCGATTTGCATATTTTAATGCAAGATGTAAAATACAATAACAATGAAACTGTTTGACAATTATTAAATAGAATTATTTAAAGATACAAAGTAATAATATTTATTTGCATATTTTTACTAAAGCATTTTAATATACAAAAACTGCAACAGAAATCTCAGTGAACAATTCAAAGTGATGATGAATCATATTTGAATGGATTTACTGAAATGGACAGCTGGAGCTTATTCACAGAAATGAATCAGACTTGTCATTATCTTCTGAAGTTTAAAGAAAGATAATGGGCAAATTAAATATTCATAAAAACAAATTACAAAATTCACAATATTGCTTATTTTTTATTGCAGGAAAACTGAATTGTTAGTGTACTTAATCTTTTATTTTCAGGAAAACTGAATTGTTAGAGTACTGTATCTTTTATTTTCAGTAAGTCGGTAAGATTTTTTTTTTGACAGAAATGAATTTTTATTTACATCAAGGGAGCATTAAATTGATCAAAAGTACGGAAGAGGATTAGGGCCAAGCAATAATAAAAAAATAAAACCATCTCGAGATTAAAGTTGTTAAATTTCGAGAAAAAACTTGTTAAATTTCGAGAAAAAAGTCGAGATAAAATGTTGAGAATAAACTTGTTAAATTACAAGAAAAAACTCGTTAAATTTCGAGAAAAAAGTCAAGATAAAATGTTGAGAATAAACTCGTTAAATTATGAGAAAAAACTCGTTAAATTTCGAGAAAAAAAGTCGAGATAAAATGTTGAGAATAAACTTGTTAAATTACGAGAAAAAACTTGTTAAATTTCGAGAAAAAAGTTGAGATAAAATGTTGAGAATAAACTCATTAAATTACGAGAAAAAACTTGTTAAATTTCGAGAAAAAAGTCGAGATAAAATGTTGAGAATAAACTCGTTAAATTATGAGAAAAAAGTTGTTAAATTACGAGAACAAATTCGTTAAATTACGAATTTGTTCTCATAATTTAACAACTTTTTTCTCGTAATTTAATGACTTTATTCTCATAATTTAATGAGTTTATTCTCAACATTTTATCTCGACTTTTTTCTTGAAATTTAACAAGTTTTTTTCTCGTAATTTAATGAGTTTATTCTCAACATTTTATTTAGACTTTTTTCTCAAAATTTAACAACTTTAATCTCGAGATGGTTTTATTTTTTTATTATTGCTTGGCCCTAATCCTCTTCCGTACAAAAGTGACAATAAAGATGTTTACAAATAAATGCTGTACATTCAAACTTTGATTTATCAAAAAATCCAGAATAAAAAAATCATAACTTTTCAAAATTTTCAACATTGATAAGAAATGTTTCTTGATCAGCAAATCAGCATGTTAGGATGATATCTGAAGTATCATGTGACACTCAAGGAATAAATGACACTTTAAAATGTATTATTTGAAAAAAATGGATATATTTTTGATCAAATAAATGCAGCTTGGTGAGCATAAGAGTTCTTACTGACCCCAAATATATGGATATATAGATCCTCTGAAAAATGTTAATACCATGGTACTTTCTGGTACTTTTTTGAAAGGAGCAGCATTTCAAACCTAATAATGACAAAGAGTCAGGTCAAACAAATCACCAAGTAATAACAGTGTCGTTTCCAAGTTCCATATTGACTGTTTATGTAAATTTCGCGCATAATTAATGCATGAACTGAGGCTGAGTCTTCTGAGGGTAATCAAACATTCTTAAGAAATCAGACACTGGGGATTTGCAAGACACATACTTAGCAACGATATCATAATCCAGTCCCTTGAGCTCTCAACCAAATCATCTTTGATTTCACAAAACTCTCACTCTAAAGGGGAAAATAAATAAATCAAGCTTTTGGCTTGTGAACTTCACCATGAGAGAAACAATCCCTGCTGTTTGCTTTACATGTTGGCTTTAATGACCTTCCCATCAAAATTAAAAGAAAGAAATGACCAATGATCAGGTGTTCAATGCCAGTGCGAAAATACTTACAACACGTGAGCCATTAAAGGGATAGTTTTTTTGATGTTTATCTGCTTACCCCCAGGGCATCCAAGATGTAGGTGACTTTGTTTCTTCAGTAGAACACAAATGATGATTTTTAACTCCAACCGTTGCCGTCTGTCAGTCAAATAATGCATGCCAATGGAAACTTCGTCTATAAGAGTCAAAAAAACATGCACAGACAAATCCAAATTAAACCCTGCGGCTCGTGATGACACATTGATGTCCTAAGACACGAAACGATCGGTTTGTGCAAGAAACTGAACAGTATTTATATAATTTTTTACCTCTAATACACCACTATGTCCAACTGCATTCAGCACTCGGTTAGTAAGGTCTGATCGCGCTCTGACAGCGGAAGTGATGTCTCGCGCTTATACTTCAATGAGTGCTAGACATCACTGTCGTTGTCAGAGCGCGATCAGACCTCACTAAACGAGTGCTGAACGCAGTTGGACATAGTGGTGTATTAGAGGTAAAAAATGATATAAATACTGTTCGGTTTATCGTAAAAACCAATCCTTTTGTGTCTTAGGACATCAATGTGTCGTCACGAGCCGCAGGGTTTAATTTGGACTTGTCTATGCAAGTTTTATTTACTCTTATAGTAGAAGTTCCCATCCACTCGCATTATTTGACTGACAGACTGCGACGGTTGGAGTTAAAAATCATCATTTGTGTTGTACTGAAGAGACAAAGTCACCTACATCTTGGATGCCCTGGGGGTAAGCAGATAAACATCACATTTTTATTTTTGGGTGAACTATCCCTTTAAAATACGAATTCAGAAAAGCCATTTCATGTTTCTGTGAAAAATTACAGTGCATTCGACATTAGGGTAGCCTTTTTTAATTGAGCATTCTTATTAATTCTAGCAATTCAAAAGACAATTTAAGATTAATCAAGTGGGTGATTAACAAGATTTGATTTTACTTCAAAATGCGAGCACAGATGTAACGGATGGGTCGTCAGATGAGGCTAATAATCATAATCAATAATAACAGTCAGCTTGTGAGAAGACATGAAATAAAAATGAAAAATGAACCTTATGTCAACCTATATTTAACATTTCCATGACTTCCCAGGCCTGAAAGAAAAACACAATTGTAAAACTTTATTCTATTGTTATTTAAGAAAACAGTTAGAAAATGATTTTTTTTCTCCATTAATTTTTCCGCTCAGAAATTTGTTGCCTGTATTCATTGCTTGTTATCTCTCATCTTACCTGACAAATCCATCTGTGCGTTACTTTGTCTTTAATGAGCAGAAATGAAATGACCCATATTTAAAGTCACATTTTATCATCACAGTGCCATAAAATCCATCATAACCACAAATAAATACTTTGTGATGCCTGTCACAACAGGTCATTGCCAAATTAGCAGATAAACAGATGACAGTTATCTTTAAATTACCAACCGGTTATTTGAATGAAAACGAGGCTGTGAGGGATAGAAGTAGAGGGTGTTCAATGGATCCTGTTGCTTAACAACATACTGATTGTTCAGATGACAAAACGTCTTTCAGAAAAAAAGGAAAAAAAGTTTCAGTTGAAAAAAAGTTTTTAAATAGTTCGAAAAGTGATCTAGGACTTTTATACAGTGTGTACCATTGTAAAGACTGTAAAGCTGTGTCCCAATTAAGAGGTTAAATTCATCAAATGACACAGATTTCAAAGGCCACGCATTCAAAGTCCACAAAGGTTGAACCGAACTTTGTTAAATGGGACTATGATCCTATGGAAGATAGTGACAGCTGCCGTTGACGAACGGCAGTAACGTTTGTACTGGACTTTTTTGAAAGTTATATTCAACTGTCTGAAAACAAAACAGGGTTCACCACTTAGGGGCCATTTTAGAGTTGTCAAAAGTACTGACAAGTCGGTACTGAAATTTAAAGGTGCCCTCGAATGAAAAATTGAATTTATCTTGGCATAGTTAAATAACAAGAGTTCAGTACATGGAAATGACATACAGTGAGTCTCAAACTCCATTGTTTCCTCCTTCTTGTGTAAATCTCATTTGTTTAAAAGACCTCCGAAGAACAGGTGAATCTCAACATAACATCATTAATATGTATGACCCCAATATTTGCATATGCCAGCACATGTTCAAGGCATTAGACAAGGGCAGCCAGTATTAACATCTGGATCTGTGCACAGCTGAATCATCAGACTAAGTAACCAAGCAAGAACAACAGCGAAAAATGGCAGATGGAGCAATAATAACTGACATGATCCATGATATCATGATATTTTTAGTGATATTTGTAAATTGTCTTTCTAAATGTTTCGTTAGCATGTTGCTAATGTACTGTTAAATGTGGTTAAAGTTACCATCGTTTCTTACTGTATTCACGGAGACAAGAGCTGTCACTGTTTTCATTTTTTAAACACTTGCAGTCTGTATAATTCATAAACACAACGTCATTCTTTATAAATCTCTCCAACAGTGTAGCATTAGCCGTTAGCCACGGAGGACAGCCTCAAACTCATTCAGAATCAAATGTAAACAATATAACAGTATACAATACTCCCATAATCCGACACATGCATGATGAACACTTTGTAAAGATCCATTTGAGGGTTATATTAGCTGTGTAAACTTTGTTTACGCACTGTTTAAGGCAAGCGCAAGCTCTGTGGGTGGAGAGCACGAGATTTAAAGGGCCACACAGCATAAATCGGCTCATATTTAATGATGCCCCAAAATAGGCAGTTAAAAAAATTAATTAAAAAAAATCTATGGGGTATTTTGAGCTGAAACTTCACAGACACATTCAGGGAACACCTTAGACTTATATTACATCTTGTAAAAAAACGTTCGATGGCACCTTTAAAAAATGTGATGATACCAGCATTCCCCCCTAGCATTTTGAGCACTGTTGAGCAGATTCTTAAACACCTCTGATTGGCTATTGTGTTCATGTGCTCAACAGATATGTCTGTGATTGGCTACAATGATCAACACTTCAAAAACATGTTCTTCACTGAGCGCTTAAGCCCCGGGTATACTTCGGCACACCCTGGCCGCGTGCAGGCCAAATTTCGAGACCGCGCAGACAGTCCGCGTGCAACAGCGCATGCGCAAGCAGTATAGAAGAGTCCGCTAGGTGGCAATACGCACAGTATGAGCACAGTGTTCAGCCGTCAAAGAAGAGTGTGAAAATACCGGTTTAAAAACACGCTTGAAAAAAGAGAAAAACACGACAATGGACAGCGAACTTGACCAGCGTTTGTGCAAAGAGATTAGAAAGTAACCACATCTGTACAATTCATGTTTAAAGAGTACAAAGACTCATTTAGGGCGGCAAATTCATGGAGGGGATAAGTAAAATATGGGAAAGGATGCACTTCTTTCCTTCTCCGATCATGCCCAGTGAATGTCACGTTGATGACACGACTCAGTGCTGCTCTCCGATGTCAGGTAGAGCATAGAAAAAAGCTGTACTGCGCATGTGACGAACGCAGTCATCCGCGCGCATCCGTGGTGTAGTATACTTTGAAAGATGCGCGGACGTGACTGCGCGCGTGACGCGTCCGGGCGCGGAAAGTGAAGTATACCCGGGGCTTTACGCAGATACACAAGGGAGTGTTTGAAAGCAGACGTCTATCATCAGATCTGTCTAACAGCAGATATATTAGGGATCCACTGGTAGACACCTGCTTTCAAACACACCAATCAGCACTTGTTCTATCCTTCGTGGCACTGAAAACGAAGGAGCCTTTGAATTAGGACAGCCTTCAAATGCAGCCCCTGAAAGATGCGGCCTCTGATTAGGGACCCTATGTCTATCCCTTCACAGCCTCGTTTTCATCTGTGTTAAATTCAATATGGCATCTAATCTGACTAAGGTTTAAAGAACAGCAAAGTTACTCAATCGTCTCACTAAGGTTTGGATTCAAAGTCCAGCTAAAACTCATCCAATATAAGAAAACTGTTAGCCAGACACTAGCAACTAAACTAACAGGACTGCAGAGACTCCGTCTGCTAAACCGTCTGCTGAGATAAAGCATTATCATTCACATTTAATAACATTGGTCCAATCAGACATTATTCTGGCTATTATTGCCATACAATTGCTAAACTGACTTCACCACAATGAATCAAACTTTCAGGAACAAATTTTATACATGCCCAGACATCATTTTCATTTTTTTCAATAATATATAGACACATACAAAAAAATAAGGCACTTTTTAACAACAAAAAAGCTAAAACGCTTACTTTGTGCACCGCAAGAGTGCTAAATGAGGTTTCTGGACACATTTTCACCTGATTGACCAGTTAAAGCCACTAAACATCTGCTAATTCTTTGTTATTTCTTATTGGTTATTCACTGTCACGTGGACACAGGTGATCACTTCTGTTTTCTTCATTATTTCCCCATGGAGGATTGTTTGATAGGGTTTGAAGGAGCAAGTAGTGGGAGCCAACTTTCTGTTGACTGTATTGCATCGGTTTGAATGCCGTATCTTGTCTTCATATGCCTTATCAAAATAAAATCGAAAGCAAGCTAAGATCATCAGTTTTCTTTTTGAGTCACAAAGGATTATTCCACTACCTAGCCTCTATGTGGCTATTAGATGCCGATAATATGCTGGTTTAAACTGATTTTTTTTTATATATGAGCCAGACCTGAACTCCAATTGGCTGCACAATCTGCACTGAAGCAGACTCGTCACTAAATCAGCCTCAAAAGATTTTTAGCTTCTGTGTATTTGCTTATATAATATTGAAAGCTTTCAAGCCAGTGCTGATAAAAGCATTTGCCTATATCTGTCAGATTTTTTGGGCACACTTAAATAACACTTTTCCACCATGAAGTAAAGCAGCTCATTTCAGATTCAGAAGACAGATATGCATTACCTCGCATCTGGAAATCAAAGGCGACTGGAGTGTATTTCTCGGCTAGTGTGAACTCTTTGAACAAGAAAAGTCCATTTTGATTTTGGGGCTAAAATGAGAGGCCATATGTGCTGCTTGGAGAGGCCAAGGTACTGCTGAATTATGAAAGTAAGATAAAATTAATATTTTTACTAGGTGAGAGAGAGATTGGGAAATGAGAGACAAGTGCATCACACACAGCTTATGTAAAATGCAGACAGGAATGGCACATTGTGGTCTAGAACATTTAAATATTCAAGAATATTCACCTGAACATCATTTCACCAGCGATGGGCCTAAATATAGTTCCTGTAGGCTCCCCTGAGATGACAGCCTAATGCTGAGAAGATATTTTGTGCATAATCTGGATAGATGGATGGATGGGCTTGGTTTCTCTTGCTTTTAGCATTAAATGCTAACAGGTAACATTTTTGTTTAGTTCATGGATCAAAGCTTTTGACAAGAAATTAAAGGATTAGTTCACCCAAAAATGAAAATAATGTCATTTATTACTCACGATCATGTTGTTCCACACCTGTAAGACCTTCATTCATCTTCGGAACACAAATTAAGATATTTTTGATAAAATCTGATGGCTCAGTGAGGCCTCCATTGACAGCAAGATAATTAACACTATCAAATGCCCAGAAAGCTACTAAAGACATATTTAAAACAGTTCATGTGACTACAGTGGTTCAACCTTGACGAGAAGACTTTTTGTGCGCCAAAAAACAAAATAACGACTTTATTCAACAATATCTAGTGAAGGGCGATTTCAAAACACTGCTTCATGAAGCTTCGAAGCTTTACGAATCTTTTGTTTTGAATCAGTGGTTCAGAGCGTGTATCAAACTGCCAAAGTCACATGAACCACTGAAATTTCAAAACACTTATGATGTAACAAAGCCTTGTTTACTAAAATCACGGGACTTTGGCAGTTTACATGCTCCGAACCACAGATTCAAAACAAAAGATTCGTAAAGCTTCGAAGCTTCATGAAGCAATGTTTTGAAATCGCCCATCACTAGATATTGTTGAATAAAGTCGTTATTTTGTTTTTTTGCCGCACAAAAAGTATTCTCATCGCTTCATAACATTAAGGTTGAACCACTGTAGTCACATGAACTGTTTTAAATACGTCTTTAGTAGCTTTCTGAACATTGAAAGTGTTAATTATCTTGCTGGCAATGGAGGCCTCACTGAGCCATCGGATTTTATCAAAAATATCTTAATTTGTGTTCTGAAGATGAACGAAGGTCTTATGGGTGTAGAACGACATGAGGGTGAGTAATTAATTACCCTTTAAGATTAAAATTTGTCTAAATTCATCACCAAAACTAAATTCACCAGTTTCATATACACCTGTGACATTAAAATTGTGTGAATCATCGCAAAAACGTAAAGAGGTGTGATCTCAGGGTTCTGACAATATGCTTTTATATGTCCAGTAAATATAATCGCTGACCGAGTCAATACAAATGTGTGCGCTCAATGCAAATACCTGCGTCTATATGCTGACAGAGGCCTGAACATGACACTGAAGGAAATAAAATGGAAGCAGTGCTGATTTTCATGTGCGTCATGAATATTTATAGCTTATTAATCAGATTAATGTACAGTTCTCGCCTTAAATATTTTGAAGACAGGATTTCTTTCTTTTGAAGATCTAAAAATCAATTTACAACATTCAGAAAACAATATGCCAACATTATGTGTATATATATATATATATATATATGTGTATATTTGATGTTAATATTTATCTACAGTATACATACTTTCAAAGTCAAATATTGAACCAATTTTTCCCCCTTTTGCTGCCAAAACAGCTCTGACCCGTCGAGGCATGGACTCCACTGTGTATTCTGACACCTTTCTATCAGAACCAGCATTAACTTCTTGAGCAATTTGAGCTACAGGAGCTCGTCTGTTGGATCGGACCACACGGGCCAGCCTCACCTCTTCCAATTCGCCTTGGCCGCCCATGACCCTGTCACCAGTTCACCACTGTTCCTTCCTTGGACCACTTTTGATAGATACTGACCACTGCAGACCAGGAACACCTCACAAGAACTGCAGTTTTGGAGATGCTCTGACCCAGTCGTCTAGCCATCACAATTTGGCCCTTGTCAAACTCGCTCAAATCCTTACGCTTGCCCATTTTTCCTGCTTCTAACACATCAAGGACAAAATGTTCACTTGCTGCCTAATATATCCCGCCCACTAACAGGTGCCATGATGAAGAGATAATCAGTGTTATTCACTTCACCTGTCAGGGGTCATAATGTTATGCCTGATTGGTATATATAAAAAATGTTACATAAATAAATATATTTAAATCTAGTTGATTAGTGTTAAAGAATAGTGTTAGTGTTTGAAAACAGTAAATATTTTTCATTTATTTTCTCTCCATTTTGGTTTGGTGCTGCTGATCTGCCCTGGCTAATACATCTGTTGAGATGACTACCTGAAGAGCCCTGATTAAATACATCCATGGGGTAAATCTGATTATAACAGGGCATAGAAACCGGCTTAGTATCTCTCTCTCTCTCACACACACACACACACTCTCTCACTCTCTCTCATGCGATTACGGCTGATATGATTGTGAGAAATGATGAGAGAAAATTGTGTCCAGCTTTACCTGTTTTCATTTCTCTGCTTGATTACCTCTTTATATCAGCTTCACCTTCCCATGAAACCATCTCCATGTGAAACAATCTTTCAGGTGCGACTGATTCACACTTACTGAGGCGCCGCCGTCCTGTTCGAATTCCCTGTCAAAGCCAATCAACTGCAAGTTTACAAAAGGCAGTCTGCCTCTCAGAGCGCTGCTACTGCTTTACTCCATAGTCATCAACCACGGCAGCCCATTCTCAGCCTCTTGCTGTCTCGATTCATCTCCTCAGGAATTCTCTGCTTTAAAGTCGTCAGCAGCATGTCTTTGGATCACTTGGATTGCGAATGACATTCCCACCTGCTAAACAAAGCCCTGACAACAACTGATGCTCCAGACAAGCCTTAGACAAGAATCATATCAACAACAGTGTGCAGAAACCACATTCACAATAATGATTTGTGATGCAGCAATATAAATCTAAACCAAATACTCTTTCCCCAAATATCTATTTGCCATTAAGAAAAAAATTGCACAAAAAGCCATGAAATTCCACATGCTATAGTTAATTATCCAGAGTAAAGGAGTTTTCCTAGGTGGCAACCGCTTTTATTATGTAAAAAAAATATATATATATATATATATATATATATATATATATATATATATATATATATATATATATATATATATATATATATATATATATATAAAGAAAAATTATAATATAATATCACTGAAATAAAGTTAACTATATTACTTTATTATATTCATTTCAATATTTTATTAATTATTACTAATATACTAATATAATTATATAAATAAATAAATAAATAAAATAATATACTACTATATGATATTATAATTATTCAATTAATTTATTATTATTATTATTATATGTATATTATATATGTGTGTGATTAGTTAATAAATATGAATACTTCATTATTATTACTAAGTATTACGATTATATTATAATTATTGTTTATAATATTTTGTTACTACTAATTATGTATATGTTGTTTTAATATATTTCTATATTGTTTTAACTAATTGTTTATTTTATATAAATACTTTGAGATTTAATTATTATTACTAATTACTATACTATCATCACCTGTTGAATAATAAAGATGGTGTTTTCAAAAATTCTCAAAAAAAAAAAAAAAAAAATCAAAAAAAAATTCCTGAATATTTTGGAACTGAACTCTGAAAGATGAATAAATTATTGCATTTTTAATCACAAAATGAAGTGTAAATAAAAGTGTTAAACTGTAACCACTAAAATGCAAGAACTTAGATTTTATTATGTTTTTTATCAAAAGACTTTTGTCACTAATATACACCTAGAGCAGCTTGACTGATACAACCAATGCCATGAGTCTGGGAGGGCGGGGCTAAAATGTCACTTCTTGCAAATAAATTTGTTAGTTCAATAAATTTGGATGAACAACAGACCAAACATCAAACAATAAAAAAGTACTGCTGCATCACACAGCAGAGAGATTTGAAAAGTTCTCAAGGTGTAAAAGGTAAGCAGGCAAACTAATAAAAGAATTGAATGTTCAAATATATTTCCATTTATCTCAAATGACTCTCTGCGGGTTGAAGTTGGATAAAGGCCGACACAGAGGCCCTGCCCTTGTGTACCATCTGTGGAAGCGTTTGAGGGGCTGATGAGTGCCGAGGCTGAAGGGTTGAAATTTGCCTGTAATCGCCTGCAGCCTCACTGACATTCGGTGACGGGGGGGTCGTGTTCCCTCTAATCTGCGGTCAGTCCAACCTTGAAGCCCAGTGCCGCTCTGTGCGCTGAATCGCTAATGTCTGAATGGAGGTAAACAGCTCTGAGTAGAGGTGAAGGGATATGTGAGATACGGGTGCACTGAAGTGAACGAGCCTATATCGGACGACCCAGGGGATACGGCCAGCAAACATGAGGCATTGCGTTTTTGAGCATGATGCAGGAAACGGCCCTTTAATCATGGCTATACATTGCCGTGCTTCTTCTGAGTGATTAAATGAATGATTCATCACATCGTAGGTGAACCGTAATGGATTGAATGCCTTCAAATGCCTTGGGAGACCAGGGCAAATAAGGTGATCCTTCATTTGAAGTATGAAACATACATTTGACTGAAAAAAACTCCCAATGAAAAATATTACAATCAGACCCTATGAAAAGGATTGAGGATTTGAACCAATTTCTATACAATTAGATTCTGATTAAGTGTTGACTTGATTCCAAATAAATTCAATTATACCTAAAATTAATTTAAAAGCTGATCAAGTGTCTATAATAAGCTTGTTTAGCATAAATCAACACCAGGATGGGATCCTTACAAAAAAAAAAAAAAAAAAATATATATATATATATATATATATATATATATATATACACATCTATATATATATACACACACCTATATTATATATACCTATAATATATATATATATATATATATATATATATATATATATATATATATATATATATATATATATATATATATATATGTGTGTGTGTGTGTGTGTGTGTGTGTGTGTGTGTGTGTGTGTGTATATATATATATATATATATATATATATATATATATATATATATATATATATATATATATATATATATATATATATATATATAAAATATATACAAAAATATAAATAAACAGTTACTACTAGTTTCTAAATTTATTTCATAAATCAATCAATTTTATTTCTTATTAAATTATTATAATTATTAAAACAATCATATATTATAACAATTATACACAGTATTGTTTTAATTATTAATATTATTATTGCTAGTAGTATTAGAGATGGTATTTATAATAATAATCGTCATCATCAAACAACAACAACAATAATAATAAATTATATAATAATTATTAAGATATTAAATGTTTGTATTATTAATATTTTCAACAACACCACTTATAATTATTTTATAATTATTATTATGTATTATTAATAACTATAAATTATATTATTATTATTAGTTACATATTTATTGTAAGAACAATCACAGTAGTAACTGGTATTTAATGGCATATAATGCACCCAGTGAAAAAAAGGCATTTATTTAAAAAAAATTATTTTGAGATTTTAAGATTAAATTGGATCAAGTTAAAATAATTAAATCGGAAAATCAATACATTTACTCAAGCCAATATTGTTGACCCCACAAATCACAGTTAAATGCCCTTTTTATTAGCTTTCATGTCCATCATCACCGTCTTGTATAACTGATCTTCTCATGTCCATGTGCTGACCTGTGAGAGAAGCGCTTGAAGGGTGGCAGGAAACAGAGAACGCTTTAGGAATATATTTGCGTCAGAGAAACAGCTCAACCTAGGGCTTTAAAACAGAGGGTCAGACTCAGATGTGGCGGTGCGCTACTAACGGTGACTAACACTGTCATGCTTTAAAGCTTTTCATGCTGATAGTGCTGCACTGCAAAAATCCCGTTCTTAATCAGTATTTCTGTCTTGGTCTCCAGTGGGGGGGGATCACAGTAAGATCAATTAAAGGGATAGTTCACCCAAAAAATGAGAATTCTGTCATCATTTACTCACCCTCATGATGTTCCAAATCTATATGAGATTCTTTCTGAGACTCGTGGGAGTGATGTCTGAGGCTGAGACTATTCTTTAAAATATCGTCTTTTGTGTTCAACAGAAGAAAGAAATAACTTGATGGTGAGGAAGTGATGACAAAATTTTCATTTTTGGGTGAACTATCCCTTTAAGTAAAGACTTAATTAAAGGCCCCAATACACTCCTGGTAAAGTTCATTTTCATTCTTCAATCTTCAAAAAGGCTAAAAAGAAGTTCGAAATACGTGAGCAGCGGTTCACTGTTAGCAAACATCCAACGTCACCCACACAAATGCGTAAATATGTGCTGTGCATTTCCTCTCAATAAAACAAACAACAAAAATGACAGCAATGAGAAAACAGTACTTAAGAAAGCATTTGCGATGTGGATATGTTTGCACGAGCTTTGCAAATTGGCACTCCAGAAAAGTCACGTCCCGATTATTTATACAGCACTTGCTTTAAAGCTTTAAAGGATTAAATATGAAAAAAACAAACAGTGTCAGTGTCTCTTTCAATTAGAATTACAGCTTTAGTTTCTACTATAAAGCTCTGGTGCATTCATGTATTTACTCACAGACATCTGACCTCGATGGACTGAACAGAAGAAATGAACAAGAGAAGATTTCCATGTCAAAGAAGGCGGAGCCTCAGCGCAAACTCACCTATTACATCATCGCCACAGACCAATGGTAGTGCGAAGGTGTTTAACAGCCGAAAGTTCGCTTTGGCAAGCTGTTTCGAACTCCAGAAATTAACTCCAAACCAACTTCACTTTAGCCTATTTTGTTAGAAATTGTCATTTTTGTTCGAAATGACGACATTTGTGACCTTGTGACCATTTGTGTCATAAGTCACATGGGTATATTTGTAGCAATAGCCAACGATACATTGTATGGGTCAAAATTATCTTTTTTCTTTTATGCCAAAAATCATTAGGATATTAAGTAAAGATTAGGGGTGTGACGAGATCTCGCGAGACTAAAATGTGACGAGATTTCTCATCGAGGCGAAAAGTAGTCTGTGATTTTGCCATGACAGAGTGTTAGTCCACTGTCATTTTGCTTTGTATTTAAATAAAAAAAATATTTAATTCAGTTGGATAACGGTCGAGCCACTGGAGTTACGCGCGATCACTGAAAGTGAAAGTAAACGCAAGCGCGCATTCAAACGCGATGTCAATACCCCGCATTTTGAAAGCGGCTCCCTGATAAATGCAAATATCTCTCAATATGAAAGTTATTTTAGGCTGGGCAGTGTAGTAACCATCTCTTAGCTCTGTATCAAATAAAAATGTTGGTCTTATTTGCACTTTGAATATTGAGAGAGTGCGATTATGGTTGCACTTATTGTAAAGTGTTATCATAAAAATGAATAACAGTTTTCTCTTAATCTTATTAAGCACAAACAATAAGGTTTCATTTGTTAACATTAGTTAATGCACTGTGAACTATCATGAACTAACAATGAATGACTATTTTTATTAACTAACATAAACAAAGATTAATAAATACTGTAGCAAATATATTGCTCATTGTTAGTTGATGTTGGTTAATACATTAATGTTAATAAATGAGACCTTATTGTAAAGTGTTAACATTTTTATTTATACTGTTTTTATTTCTATGATCAGTTTGTGGAAAGTAGTTCAGTTAGGTGGTCAAAAGTTGCAGAAGCTCATAAATCATGTACAGTAAGATCTGAAGAGACTGAAATCATACAGGAGAGAAGTCAGTCAGTTGAGTTAGTGGCAAAACCTTTTACAGTGCTTGAGTATTGTTGTCTTTTACTGCATATGATAATTCACACTCAGAAAGTAGAACTGAAATGACATTCATTAAAAGATGATTAGTTAAAACATTTCAAATGCACCTGCAGAATATTTTTTCTAGTCATGTATTTCGCCATTGAGGATTTCTTAAAAATGGTGTGTAAAAAAATCTTGTCTCGTCTCGTCTCATGAGCTACCCGTCTCGTCACACCCCTAGTAAAGATCATGTTCCATGAAGATATTTTGTAAATTTCCTACCGTAAATATATTAAAAATTTATTTTTGTGAGTGGATATGCATAAGAACTTCATTTGGACAACTTTAAAGGTCATTTTCTCAATATTTAGATTTTCAAATAGTTGTATATCGGCCAAATATGGTCCTATCCTAACAAACCATACATCAATGGAGCTTATTTATTCAACTTTCAGATTAGATATTTTTACTACAAAAAAAATTGTTTTGCAGTGTGCCACAATGGCTCATATTTGTATGTCAGCAACAAGCTACACTGGCATATTGTTTCAAAATGATATCACAAACTAGTACACACGAAAAACTCAGATTTCTTTTCAAAATCCATTCCATTTCACCTTTTATTCACCTCTCGTGCAACACGAGAATTTATAGTCTCCACCTCATATACATTCGAAAAGGCGTAAATAATCCCAAACCTCAACGCCTTCATTTTGATTTATGCCTCGGATGACCAGATCCAGCATCAGTGTCTATTGGCTGTATCGCAGAGTCCCATCACTAACTGAGTGTACTGCCTGCCTGCCACGAAGGATGAGGAGACTCATACATCAGGATGACGTCGGGGGAGGCCGTGGCTAGGGGAGAGAGAGAGAGTCCCTCGTGGATTGAAAGGACATTTAAGAGTTTCATTCTGTCACCCAGCACAGCCATAAGCCAGCGCGGCCCTGTCAAGCTCACTCGAACGAGTTTACATCGAAGAGCGCTTGCTTAGACTCAGATATCATTCGTTCTGTTCTCAATGTTTAGGATGTTGCAGCATAACGCGACACTGTATTACCCTGATTTCCCACATATGTATAAAGCGAATGCAGTGACGACAGCTCAAAATGCTCTCAGTGTCTCAACAGTGAGTCATCTCATCTGTAAACAGCACGGATGTTATGTAATCGACTTTTGCCGGAAGCTGGAATCTCTGCAAACTGGGGGTGATTTGAAAGTGGGCAAACAGTTGTTTTTTTTGTTAAGAAAATCCAATAAACAGAAGAGCAGTTGGAGGGTTTCCGTTAAACCTGTTTAAGTGACAACAGCAGGCTTGAGATTCATGTAAAAGTGACTGTGTGGTCATTTTTTCTTTCAAAATGATCATAAAATATAAAACATTTATCTGGAGTCGCCATTAAAGGGTTAGTTCACTTTCAAATGAAAATTACCCCAAGCTTTACTCACCCTCAAGTCATCCTAGGTGTATATGACTTTCTTCTTTCTGATGAACACATTCGGAGTTATATTAATAAATATCCTGACACGTCCAAGCTTTTGAACGGGATCAAAGAGTATGAATATTTTACACAAAAGCATCGTTTTGCTTCAGAAGGCCTTTATTAACCCCCTGGAGCCGTGTGGAGTACGTTTATGATGGATGGATGCACTTTCTTGAGTTTCACACTCGTTGATCCCGCTCAGTGCCGTTATAAAGCTTGGACGCGTCAGGATATTTATTAATATAACTCCAATTGTGTTCATCAGAAAGAAGAAAGTCATATACACCTAGGATGGCTTGAGGCTGAGTAAAGCTTGGGGTGATTTTCATTTGAAAGTGAACTAATCCTTTAAGAACTATTACAAACCTGAGTGATCACCATGAAATTTAATTTACGTGATGAGAGGAATCACACTGGCATCCGAATGAAAATTATTCTACATAGATCAGAATACATATGGAGAAGATGACTAGAAGTGCCACTTTAACACAAAACAAAATAATCAATTATCAATGTAATAATTCAAACATAAAAAGGTAAATACATAAATGATTGTAACAAATTAATAGACAAATTTGAAACAAATTAAGACATTTAAATGAAGTTACAATAAAAAAGTATTTTTTTTTACATTTACATTCAATATTTAACTACATAAGAGATATTTTAAACTAATTTAATTTAATTTATTCATGCTTTAAAATATGGTAATATAACAATTTAATTCATTTGTGAAAAAGGTGATTTATTTACTATGTTTACTACTATTTTACTTTATTTTAACTATAAAAACTTAAAATTACGTAAATATGTATTTAACTACATATTAAGAAATATTTTTATTTAATTAAAAAACATTAATAGACAATTAAATTGTTTTAAATATAGCTTAATATCACAAAATAATAAATATTTTTTATTAAAGTTGACAAAGTAAAAAAAAAAATGTTCATGCTTTATAAACTTGCATTTTAAAAAATAAATATTTTTTAATTAACAAATATTTATTTATTTAACTTCAGATTAGGCATTTTAAAGTATTTAATTCATGTTTTATTTGCTAATTTTAAATGATTCATAAACATTTAAAATCATTAAAATATCAAAACTATTTAATGCATGTTTTAAAATGTCTTTAAACATTATAAAATGAAAACTGACACATTTTTTGTACATTTATTATTTTATTGCTAAAATTAAGTACATTTTAAATTAAATTAAACTATTTTAAATGTCTATTTGTGAGAGAAATATTCACATATATATGTTTGAATTATTAAATTAATAAAGTCTACATTTTATTAATAAATATTTTGTTTTATTCATATTTAAATTTGTGGTTAAACTTAAACTGTGAAAAAGTGAGTATTTATTTAGATTTTTATTTGAATTATTAAATTGTTTGATTCCTACAGTACATTTCATTTTTAAGTGGCACTCCTAGTCAAATGTGTTGTTGCTGTTAACTGCTTAAATAAGTAAATCTGGATTCAGTCGGGTGTCATTTATCAAACAATCAGTGGCTAATTTGCTTAAGTAGCCTATTGCATGTTGCATAAAAGCCATTACTGCAAAATAAAGTGCTAATAAACATATTTTTGGCACATTTACAACATGTTTACTTCTTCTTTAGGACACTAAGTCTTCAATCTTCATTTTGCAATGTGTACGGCGAAGAATAATGGTTGATTATTTGATTGGTCAGGTCCCTCAAACATCAAAGGACATCATGCAGTAATGATACCGCGATTGCTACAATCACTCTTCCAGGATTAGGAGTGCAAACCAGACTGTCAATCAAACAGCTGGAGTCTATGAGCACATCAAAGCCGATCGGAGGAAACAAACGGCAGCGGTAGAGAAAGCTTGTGATACTCTGTCATCCATTTTTTAGTATAGCACGTTAAATTAACTCAGGCATAAACAGAATAATCAATATGACACGCCAACACAAGATCTCTCCTATACTGGGATAATGTCTTTGCATAAGCTGATGCTGTAGCACTTCAGGAAAACCTTGGAGTATAGATGTTGTTCCTCAAGAGCTGGATTGGGTTGAATTAAATATAGGATTCAGGTACATTGGGACACTTTTTGCGATTGAGATGACTGGGGAAAAATGTCCCAATTATTCTGAACTATATATATAATTTGAACATGATCCAGGGCGAAAACTCACTGTGTGATGAAACCTATGGAATGCAGAAATGCTTTTGAGTGCAGAAATGAGTTTTTTTCCCTCATAGTTATATATATAGTTATATATCACACGATTGCTGTTTTTGTCCCGAATAGCATGAGTGCAAATGTGATACTGATTTTATACAAGTTTAATAAATAAAAAGTTAAAGCTGCAGTCCGTAACTTTTTTGGGTTAAAAATGATCCAAAATCAATTTTTGAGCAAGTACATAACGAGCCAGTGTTCAAAACTATCTCCTTACCTTAGCCTGATTCACAACGGTAAGCTTGTAATAATGTTTTCTAATAAGAGCGGTACTGGTAGGTTTCCGTGGGAAATTCGAGTTTGCCTTTGCATCGTTATGTCGGGTCTGTTTACATAAAGGAGTCCCGGACGCTGCAGGTGGCGGATCATTTATAGCCTTTTATCACAGCAGCTGGAATAATTAAACTTGTCATTTTGATGGCGGATTGTAATCCAGAAAGGTCCAAACGACAGTCATAAGCGGCAATTGGAGATTCACCCGTAATCACCCGTAATCAGACTTCAGACACTAATACATACTAAATATACGTAGTCACACAATGCTTATGTTGTTTACATTAAAATTAATAATTTGCACAGTTTGGCATGATCCGAGCTAAGCGATCATTAGATTTAATCACCATTGGCAGCATGATTTATTGTAATGTTTTTTTTCCTCAGTTGGTCAGAACAAAATCGGCAGACATGTTACTTGCTTGTTGCGGTGAAAATTCTTATTTTGGTCATACTTCCAAGACTGGAAGACCACACCGGTGAGGCGACTGACAGCAAACATTAGATTAATCCGTGCTGAGGTGCCATGCCGATGCACAACCCACGTAAAGTTGATAATTCCACAAATAACTGCAATTGCAGGTTTCAAACAGAGATGGCGACAAAGAGGCAAAACATACAGACTGCAGCTTTAATATTGTGTTATATTTTATACACAATATTTTCTGTTTTTGCTCAGTTTTGTCAATGGAAATATTACCTATAAAGCCACAGCAAAACTGTTGTGCATCTCCAAGCAACACACAGCAATGTTTCATTAATGAATATATCTACATTTTGAACAAATCAAGTGAACCAATGATACAATGGTCCATTCATAAAGAGAGTCGTTTACTTCATTCCTGAGTGAATCAGCAGTTTCAACGAATTGAATGAATGAATGACTCAATGACTTACTCATATAGACATTTACCGCCAGTACTGGCAGTTTTAGCTTCTTATTTGGAGTATCATTTCATTTAAAATTAAAACAAAAAAAAATTCATTTCCATATTAATATAAAAAAATAATAATAATAAAAAAACACTAAATGGATAGTTCTCCCAAAAATGAAAATTCTGAAAGATATTTTGAAGAATGTTTGTAACCAAACTGTTTTGGGTACCAAATACTGAGAAATTTCTCAAATTATCTTCTTTTATATTCCACAGAATAAAGAAAGTCATACAGGCTTAAAAAACGACATAAGGGAGAGTAAATGATGACAGAATTTTTATTTTTGGGTGAATTATCACTTTAATACCCATTTAATACCCATAAATCTCATTACATTATTTATGCAATTGTAATTGAAGTGTAAATGCATTCATACCACCTCTGAGCTGCAATAAACAGTCTGTAAATATATCTAAATACCAATTCAGATGCAGAAAAAACATGGAAGTTTTAATTAATTGGCACATCCTGTAATTAATTAAATAAAAAGTTAAAAAATATATATATATATATATATATATATATATATATATATATATATATATATATATATATATATATATATATATATATATATATATATAAAAATATAAGAAAACTTGCATTATTCTATTATAATAAAATAAATAAATATTCTAATAATAAATATATATCAAATATATACATAATCCAATTTATGAGAATACAATTTATACGGCTAGTTTATAGTCTAGCCGGAAAAAAGGTGAACAAACTTCTTCTTTACTTCAATGCTACTGTTGAAAAGCTATCCAAATACTTCCTTTTCTCTGTGAACATCTACACAATCTTAAATTCAGGGTAATTATCATTTCAAAACACTGTTTTTAAGAAATCAAATCAATGATCTGGAGCCGTGTACCCTAAAGAGTGTGGTTGTTTTGTGCGCTTTGGTTTATTAGTAAAGAAGAACCTCAAACATAAGCTTTTGTGAAGGTCTGAGCAGATCCACAATCCACCATTCAAGTCTCAGATGAAAATATTGATCGGTTGATATTCTTTCGCCACACTCATCTTAAAATCCACCTTTGACGTTCACAAGAAACGTCCACTTATATGCGTGGGTGCAGAATCGGTCTTAATGAGGCCAGTTGATGGTTAAAGAATGATTTCAAAGCATTCAGACAGTAAAAATGGAGGCAATGATTCAGGAATGGATGACTCAGACGTCCTGCTTGTTCATTATATGAAGCTTTGAAGAGGCAGGGGAAAATCTGAGGTTCACGGTTGGATAGAGCACACCTCACCGTTTCACTGGTCTGGTGTGTGTACAGTTGTCTGCGCAATTACCTATGTGTGCAAGCACATGAAGCTGTGCCTTGAGGTGCAACAGTGATCCCAATATCATCTCCAGTTCAAAACTAGTTTTTAAAAAGTTCAAAACACAGCTTGAATGTGTTTATTTTAAACTTGCAATGTCCATTTTCCCCCCATCGCTGATTATACAACAGGTTTGTCTCTGCAATCTGAAGATGCCAATTTTCAGTCTCCCAGTGGGATCTACAGGCCCATATTTGTCCACCTGACAGAAGTGGTGCACACCTGCAGAATGTATAATGACTCTCTGTGGATTGCTATATTACTCTCCACAAAAGAACAGCAACTCCTAAAAAGTCAACACTTTCAGTCACTTTGAGGCTCTACAATCAAAATGGTCACTTTATATGAGCAGTTAGGATTTGTTTAGAAACACTTTCAAGTCAAAAATCCGAATAAATATTCCCAAACCACTAGCATTAAAGGATTAGTTCACTTTCAAATGAAAATTACCCCGAGATATACTAACCCTCAAACCATCCTAGGTGTATTTGACTTTCTTCTTTCTGATGAACACAATCTGAGTTATATTAAAGGTGCCCTAGAACGCTTTTTCACAAGATGTAATATAAGTCTAAGGTGTCCCCTGAATGTGTCTGTGAAGTTTCAGCTCAAAATACCCCATAGATTTTTTTAAATTAATTTTTTTAACTGCCTATTTTGGGGCATCATTAACTATGCACTGATTTTTTCAGCGCGCCGCCCCTTTAATTCGCGCGCTCCCTGCCACACGAGCTCTCGATTATATTACAGCACATTTACAAAGTTCACACAGCTAATATAACCCTCAAATGGATCTTTACAAGATGTTCGTCATGCATGCTGTATGCATGCTGTATGCATGCTTCAAATTATGTGAGTAAAGTATTTATTTTGATGTTTATATTTGATTCTCTATGAGTTTGAGGCTATATACTCTGTGGCTAACGGCTAATGCTACACTGTTGGAGAGATTTATAAAGAATGAAGTTGTGTTTATGAATTATACAAACTGCAAGTGTTTAAAAATGAAAACAGCGACGGCTCTTGTCTCCGTGAATACAGTAAGAAACGATGGTAACTTTAACCTCATTTAACAGTACATTAGCAACATGCTAACGAAACATTTAGATAGACAATTTACAAATATCACTAAAAATATCATGCTATCATGGATCATGTCAGTTATTATTGCTCCATCTGCCATTTTTCGCTATTGTTCTTGCTTGCTTACCTAGTCTGTTGATTCACCTGTGCAGCTCCAGACGTTAATACTGGCTGCCCTTGTCTAATGCCTTTCATAATGTTGGGAACATGGGCTGGCATATGCAAATATTGGGGCGTACACCCCGACTGTTACGTAACAGTCGGTGTTATGTTGAGATCCGCGTGTTTTCCGGAAGTCTTTTAAACAAATGAGATTTACATAAGAAAGAGAAAGCAATGGAGTTTGAAACTCAATGTATGTCTTTTCCATGTACTGAACTCTTGTTATTCAACTATGCCGAGGTAAATTCAAATTTTGAATCTAGGGCACCTTTAATAAATATCCTGATGCATCCGAGCTTTATAACGGTAGTGAACGGAACCAACGAGTATGAAGCTCAAGAAAGTGCATCCATCCATCATAAACGTACTCCAGGGGGTTAATAAAGGTCTTCTGAAGTGAAGCGATGCGTTTGTATCAGAAAAATATCCATATTTAACAAGTTATAAAGTAAAATATCTGCTTCCGCCAGAGCGCCTTCTGTATTCAATTTACAAAGAAAGTGTAACGCCTCTCGCAGTTCAAAACGCTTACGCTACATCCTACGCCTTCCGTATTCAACTTAAAAACCTAACTGATGCGATGACTTTATTCGTAAGTTGAATATGGAAGGCGTTTTGGTGGAAGCTAGAGATTTTACTTTATAACTTGTTAAATATGGATATTTTTCTTACACAATCACTTCAGAAGGCCTTTATTAACCGCCCAGAGCCGTGTGGAGTACTTTTATGATGGACGGATGCACTTTCTTGAGCTTCAAACTCATTGGTCCCGTTCACTGCCATTATAAAGATTGGACGCATCAGGATATTTATTAATATAACTCCGATTGTGTTCAAGAAAAGAAGCGGTCAATACACCTAGGATGGCAAAAAAGTCACTGTTTGGATTTAAATAGGCACATGCTTAAGAGTCTATGATTAGATCATTACTGCAGTGATTATTATGTTTCTAGCATGTTTAGCAACAGCTCTTCTAACCCTAATTGATGGAGTGTGTAGCTTTTCATTTCTTAAACAACCATGTAGGAAGACACATCATGGCCATATTCCAGGAAGACAATATCAAGATTCATCAGGCTCAAATTGCGAAAGAATGGTTGGAATGGAGACTGAAGAATAATTTTCACACATGAATTGGCACCTCTGAGTCCAGACCTTGCATTCATTGAAAGTCTTGAGGATGTGCTGGAGTAGACTTTACAGAGTGCTCACCTCTTGTATTGTCAATAAAAGATCTTGACCAAAAATTGATGCACCTCTTGATGGAAATATCATCACAAAATTTATTTCCATCAATTTTTGGTCAAGACTTCATCGACGATACAATCAATTCCCGATGGACAAAATAAAATCCCGCCCTACATTTGTTCTTTTTCGAGAAGCAGTTTCACTCAGATATGCATCACGATAGGTAAGAAAAGACTAACACAACTTCAGTTTCATGACGACTTTAAACATAAAAATGATCAGTATGATACTGGTCATAAAAGGCTATTTTGGCAGTAATCCTTGCCTACTTTACTAAAACAAACCCCATGCAAATCTTGCAAGAATTACACAGAATGTGACTTGAGGAAAGGTTAGTGCAAACAGAGTCAAAATTCGAAGGTTGAACTTTAAGCTTTGCATTACGACAGTTGACCTACAATGCATAAAGTTCATTGCATTGGAAAACAATGCCACAATGCTTGTGAAAGGGGATTTAGAATCATGTATAGGAAATATATTATCTTCTCACAGCTTGAAAACCCATCAAAATAATCCTTGTCCTCTGTTACAGTCACACAACTGTCTGTTCATCTTCCGTTGATGCACTTCACAAACAGCTAACTGTCTAAAATGATTATATATCATTGGTTGATGGCTGACAGATACTAATGGGGTTTTGCTAAGCAGTATGCGCGCGCAACCAGCGGGATGCGACAATTGCATTTGGCTGGATGTAGAAGATACGAGGTGGGGGTTAGAGAACGAATATAAAAGTCTAATTGTACAATACAGGGCTTCGACTGCCCTGCAGAAGGACAGGCCCTTTCGTGATGCGTTCTGTCGTCCGCTCATCAAAGTGACGGACGTGATCTGACAGTGCCACAGCCTCAAGTGAGACCAAAGCATGATTTTGCACTGTCACTGTTTGGTTGGTGGAAATAACAGCTGATGCGGAAGAGAAACAGTGAAATACTACAGAATCTGAGAGTTCGGAGGGAGGGGGGGTCGTTGCCTATTGTCATATGTTGTGTGAAATTACAAGTGAAGTGTTATTGTTTGAAACGAAACCAGCAATCCCTTGAGCTCTAATGAAAAGGGTTTTCAATTTCACTGTGACTTAAAATGGATACATGTTTTGATTAATCCAAAAGGGCATAAATCAGAGAGAAAAAAAGAGTGTGTTCTGAAAACTATTTACTTAATAGCGTGTAATTTACACTGTATCGCACATATTATTCATTAAAAAATGGCATTTTCAAACCGTAGTATGCTACACTGTTGTCACGACTTCTTCACGAAGCGAGTGACTTTCAGTTCTTATTTTGGAATTAAAAACTGTTATGTTGTTTCAAAATGTCTTAACTTTTGGCACACCAATCAAATAATAACTAATAATATATGATAACACTTTAAGGCACAATATCGCATAATATTTTAGTCATGAAACATATTTCACTGCATTTGTCAACGCACAAATAAAAAATCTAAATATTTGTAGTGAAAAATATTGTGTAATTCATTTTAAATAAAACACATTTATAAACCTAAATTGTTTTAAATACATTGTATATATATATATATATATATATATATATATATATATATATATATATATATATATATATATATATATATATATATATATATATATATATATATAACACAATAAAATACAAAAAAACACCATGGATGGATGGAGAAAACAAACTGGAGAAAATAAATATTTTCTCATTTGATTCAAATTAACCAATTTGTTGGATGGATGGATGGATGGAGAAAAACTGGAGAAAATAAATATTTTCTCATTTGATTCAAATTAACCAATTCAACATCTGATGGATGGATGGATGGATGGATGGAGAAAATAAATATTTGCTCATTTGATTCAAATTAACCAAATCAACATCTGATGGATGGATGGATGGATGTTATTTTCTCTTTTGATTGAAATGAATCAATTCAGCATCTGGATGGATGGATGGATGGATAGAGAAAACAAACTAGAGAAAATAAATATTTTCTCATTTGATTCAAATTAACCAATTTGTTGGATGGATGGATGGATGGATGGATGGAGAAAACAAACTGGAGAAAATAAATATTTTCTCATTTGATTCAAATTAACCAATTCAACATCTGATGGATGGATGGATGGATGGATGGAGAAAACAAACTAGAGAAAATAAATATTTTCTCATTTGATTCAAATTAACCAATTCAACATCTGATGGATGGATGGATGGATGGATGGATGGATGGATGGATGGATGTTATTTTCTCTTTTGATTCAAATTAATCAATTCAGCATCTGATGGATGGATGGATGGATGGATGGATGGATGGATGGATGGAGAAAACAAACTGGAGAAAATAAATATTTTCTCATTTGATTCAAATTAACCAATTCAACATCTGATGGATGGATGGATGGATGGAGAAAACAAACTAGAGAAAATAAATATTTTCTCATTTGATTCAAATTAACCAATTCAACATCTGATGGATGGATGGATGGATGGAGAAAACAAACTAGAGAAAATAAATATTTTCTCATTTGATTCAAATTAGCCAATTCAACATCTGATGGATGGATGGATGGATGGATGTTATTTTCTCTTTTGATTCAAATTAATCAATTCAGCATCTGATGGATGGATGGATGGATGGATGGATGGATGGATGGATGGATGGATGGATGGATGGATGGATGGATGGAGAAAAACTGGAGAAAATAAATATTTTCTCATTTGATTCAAATTAACCAATTCAACATCTGATGGATGGATGGATGGATGGATGGATGGATGTTATTTTCTCTTTTGATTCAAATTAATCAATTCAGCATCTGGATGGATGGATGGATGGATGGATGGATGGATGGATGGAGAAAACAAACTAGAGAAAATAAATATTTTCTCATTTGATTCAAATTAACCAATTTGTTGGATGGATGGATGGATGGATGGATGGATGGAGAAAACAAACTAGAGAAAATAAATATTTTCTCATTTGATTCAAATTAACCAATTTGTTGGATGGATGGA